>NW_027263066.1:64959-107459 GCF_902827115.2 Pseudochaenichthys georgianus | reverse complement strand
CGTGCTGTAGTTCCTTTAGAGCCCAACATTAGCCACCTTTAGCTTAGCGGAGGTGACGTGAAGTCATGTGACCGTGATGTAGATCCTTTAGAGCCCAACATTAGCCTCCTTTAGCTTAGCGGTGTACTTTAGCTTAGCGGTGTACTTTAGCAGCGTAAATTAGATGGGATTTGAAGCCAAAAGGCCCAACATTTGGCTTCAAAGCCGTAGTCTACAAACGTCCACTCTTACACACAGTTTATAGTCCATATTCTATTCTAAGACTACAATGAGACTTTAAATGCCTCATTGTTTCTCATTCAGGTAGATGTGACCTGGAGGCATTAAAGTGTGGTGAGTTCAGGAACCAGGGGAGATGTGCATTTTAGAGTTTATATCAGCCTCTCAGAGACACAAATCCTTCTCATCTCATCGCACACGTTAAACAAAAGGAGTCTTAATCCGGACGCTCTAATCCCCGCTGGGTTTGCAGACGTCTGAAGGCGGCACGTTTAATCCCAGAGGCCACAGGGCCCCCCCCACAAACACACACACACTCACACACACACACACACACCAAAAAGATCCTTTCACTGACGGCATTAATCCCACCCAAACGTCCACAAACACACCGAGGAAGTCCTGCGTCTCCGAGAGGAAACACGGGAACTTTCTCCTTCTGGGGCGGAGGATAATTCCCGCTCTGATGTGGATTTGTGCGGAGATTAAAGCCGGCAAAGATTTATGCATTTTTTAAATGTCTGGAATACAAACAGGGAGCATGAACGCTGCAGCGGGAGGTGAAGGGGGAGAGACTCAGATTAACGTCATGGTTTATTCAGCGCAGTGTAAACACGTGGAAGACGAGGGGGTCACGGCTTCAAGTTTATTATCTTCCTTAAGAGGCACATTCATATTTAGAGTAAGAGGCGGAAGAGGCCTGGATTTCTCACAATGGAGGAAGGAAAGCAGGGAGTCAGTAAACACCACAGAAGAAGAACCTAAGAAGTATATGTTTTTAGCTGTAGTCCAAAAAGAATATATGAGTACTTCTCACATCCCTGCTAAAAACCAAGAGCTGAGTATCTTCAGTTTCACTTTTATAATGAACCCAACAAGAATTCACCCAAATGTATAAATACACACACACACACACACACACACACACACATCTATAGGTAAATATAGCATATATATATTTAGATTTTCAAGCTGGTAGACATGCTTTCACTTTGCCTTCCTTCTCAATTCTTTTTTTACACCCTTCCTGAAACACGATCTCACACAATCTCTCTCTCTCTCACACACACACACACACACACACACACACACACACACACACACACACACACACACACACACACACACACACACAGTCAGAGTAACCTTTAATAGCGATAGTGTTCTCAGCAGTGTGTGGTCACATTGAATCTGTCAACTCATGGTGTGTGTGTGTGTGTGTGTGTGTGTGTGTGTGTGTGTGTGTGTGTGTGTGTGTGTGTGTGTGTGTGTGTGTGTGTGTGTGTGTGTGTGTGTGTGTGTGTGTGTGTGTGTGTGTGTGTGTGTGTGTCGTAGCTAAATTGGCTTAAGGAGCAGAGTCATATGATCGCCGACGCACAGCTTTCTGATCCGTGACTTTAGAAAAACTGCAGATAAAATAAAATAAATAAATAAATGAAAGTCTGCTGACTAGAAACAACAAACACCTGAAATATGAAGCGGGTTTAAAGTGGGTGAGCTGGAGATTAAATAGAAACCAATGGTGTGTTCCTGCAACACATCCATTCTGTGCATTTTGAAGTCGGTGCGTCGACCTGCTGAAACCCTGCTCCACGTTTAACGACCGAGAGAAGCGAGATGTGTCCTCTGTCTCTCGATGGAGGGGCCGTGGGTAGGAATCAGGAGAACACTGGGTGACATGAGGAACAAACAGTTTCCTCACAACGACGCAGGAAACAGAAACCACTGATTTTCACAGTTTGAGCTTGAACGCATCACGGAGGAAAACGAGGAGAAGAAGTTTGAAGAAGAAGAAACAAGAAAATAAAGACAGGAAGTCTCAGAGGTTTGAAGAGAGATAATTAACTCACTGAGGACCCTCAACATACACACACACACTCACACTCACACACACACACACTCACACTCACACACACACACACACACACACACACACAGAGTCAGGTGTGTGTGTATGTGTGTGTAATCTGTGAGCTTCATTAAAACCCTGACGAGACAGAACAAAGAGCTGACTGCACCTGAACACACACACACACACACACACACACACACACACACACACTGTAACACACACATACACAGTAGCAAACACACACACACACTCAGGAGGAAAAGGTAAAGTCCTGAATCAGCGACAGTCCTGACCTGGACACACCAGGTCATCAGGGAGTGTGTGTGTGTGTGTGTGTGTGTGTGTGTGTGTGTGTGTGTGTGTGTGTGTGTGTGTGTGTGTGTGTGTGTGTGTGTGTGTGTGTGTGTGTGTGTGTGTGTGTGTGCTGAGTTAACAGCATTGCTCTAATTACAGACGCCTCTCTCTCTCTCTGTTCAATTTTAGTGTTTCCTTCATCCTGCTGATAACATGTTTTAACGAGACACAAAACTACAGAGACACAAAACTACAAAGAGACAAAACTACAGAGACACAAAACTACAAAGAGACAAAACTACAGAGACACAAAACTATAAAGAGACAACACTACAGACACACAACTACAAAGAGACACAAAACTACAAAGAGACACACCAAAGACACAACAAACTACAAAGAGACAAAACTACAAAGAGATACATAACTATAAAGAGACAACACTACAGAGACACAAAACTATAAAGAGACAACACTACCAAGAGACAACACTACAAAGAGACACAAAACTACAAAGAGGCAAAACTACAAAGAGACAACACTACAAAGAGACACAAAACTATAAAGAGACAACACTACCAAGAGACAACACTACAAAGAGACACAAAACTACAAAGAGACACAAAACTACAAAGAGACAAAACTACAGAGACACAAAACTATAAAGAGACAATACTACAAAGAGACACAAAACTATAAAGAGACAACACTACAAAGAGACAAAACTACAGAGACACAAAACTATAAAGAGACACAACTACAAAGAGACAAAACTACAAAGAGATACAAAACTATAAAGAGACAACACTACAAAGAGACACAAAACTACAAAGAGACACAACTACAAAGAGACACAAAACTACAAAGAGACACAAAACTACAAAGAGACTAAAAACTATAAAGAGACACAACTACAAAGAGACACAACTACAAAGAGACACAAAACTATAAAGAGACACAAAACTATAAAGAGACAAAACTACAAAGTGACACAAAACTACAAAGACACAAAACTACAAAGAGACAAAACTACAAAGAGACACAACTATAAAGAGACAACACTACAAAGAGACACAAAACTATAAAGAGACACAACTACAAAGAGACACAAAACTACAGAGAGACACAAAACTATAAAGAGACAACACTACAAAGAGACACAAAACTACAAAGAGACACAACTACAAAGAGACACAACACTACAAAGAGACACACAACTACAAAGAGACACAAAACTACAGAGACACAAAACTATAAAGAGACAACACTACAGAGACACAAAACTATAAAGAGACAAAACTACAGAGACACAAAACTATAAAGAGACACAAAACTATAAAGAGACAAAACTACAAAGTGACACAAAACTACAAAGACACAAAACTACAAAGAGACAAAACTACAAAGAGACACAACTATAAAGAGACAACACTACAAAGAGACACAAAACTACAAAGAGACACAACTACAAAGAGACACAAAACTACAAAGAGACACAACTACAAAGAGATACAAAACTATAAAGAGACACAAAACTATAAAGAGAAACAAAACTATAAAGAGACAAAACTACAAAGAGACAAAACTATAACGAGACAACACTACAAAGAGACACAAAACTACAAAGAGGCAAAACTACAAAGAGACAGAAAACTATAAAGAGACAAAACTACAAAGAGATACAAAACTATAAAGATAAACAAAACTACAAAGAGACAAAACTACAGAGACACAAAACTACAAAGAGACAAAACTACAGAGACACAAAACTATAAAGAGACACAAAACTATAAAGAGACAAAACTACAAAGAGACAAAACTATAAAGAGACAACACTACAAAGAGACAAAACTACAAAGAGACACAAAACTACTAAGAGACACAACTATAAACAGACACAAAACTACAGAGACACAAAACTAAAAAGAGACACAAAACTACAAAGAGACAAAACTACAAAGAGACACAAAACTACTAAGAGACAAAACTATAAACAGACACAAAACTACAGAGACACAAAACTACAAAGAGACACAAAACTACAAAGAGACACAACTACAAAGAGACACAACTATAAAGAGACACAAAACTACAAAGAGACACAAAACTATAAAGAGACACAACTACAAAGAGACACAAAACTACAGAGAGACACAAAACTATAAAGAGACAACACTACAAAGAGACACAAAACTACAAAGAGACACAACTACAAAGAGACACAACACTACAAAGAGACACACAACTATAAAGAGACAACACTACAGAGACACAAAACTATAAAGAGACAACACTACAGAGACACAAAACTATAAAGAGACAAAACTACAGAGACACAAAACTATAAAGAGACAAAACTACAAAGAGACAAAACTATAACGAGACAACACTACAAAGAGACACAAAACTACAAAGAGGCAAAACTACAAAGAGACAGAAAACTATAAAGAGACAAAACTACAAAGAGATACAAAACTATAAAGATAAACAAAACTACAAAGAGACAAAACTACAGAGACACAAAACTACAAAGAGACAAAACTACAGAGACACAAAACTATAAAGAGACACAAAACTATAAAGAGACAAAACTACAAAGAGACACAAAACTATAAAGAGACAAAACTACAAAGAGACACAAAACTACAAAGAGACAAAACTATAAAGAGACAACACTACAAAGAGACAAAACTACAAAGAGACACAAAACTACTAAGAGACACAAAACTACAAAGAGACACAAAACTACTAAGAGACACAACTATAAACAGACACAAAACTACAGAGACACAAAACTAAAAAGAGACACAAAACTACAAAGAGACAAAACTACAAAGAGACACAAAACTACTAAGAGACAAAACTATAAACAGACACAAAACTACAGAGACACAAAACTACAAAGAGACACAAAACTACAAAGAGACACAACTACAAAGAGACACAACTATAAAGAGACACAAAACTACAAAGAGACACAAAACTATAAAGAGACACAACTACAAAGAGACACAAAACTACAGAGAGACACAAAACTATAAAGAGACAACACTACAAAGAGACACAAAACTACAAAGAGACACAACTACAAAGAGACACAACACTACAAAGAGACACACAACTATAAAGAGACAAAACTACAGAGACACAAAACTATAAAGAGACAAAACTACAAAGAGACAAAACTATAACGTGACAAAACTATAACGAGACAACACTACAAAGAGACACAAAACTACAAAGAGGCAAAACTACAAAGAGACAGAAAACTATAAAGAGACAAAACTACAAAGAGATACAAAACTATAAAGATAAACAAAACTACAAAGAGACAAAACTACAGAGACACAAAACTACAAAGAGACAAAACTATAAAGAGACACAAAACTATAAAGAGACAAAACTACAAAGAGACACAAAACTATAAAGAGACAAAACTATAAAGAGACAACACTACAAAGAGACAAAACTACAAAGAGACACAAAACTATAAAGAGACAAAACTACAAAGAGACACAAAACTACAAAGAGACAAAACTATAAAGAGACAACACTACAAAGAGACAAAACTACAAAGAGACACAAAACTACAAAGAGACAAAATTGCACGTAATGAACACAAAGAGACTCAAAGACAACAAAACTAAAAACTCCATCACTGAGATTATCAGGGCGTGGCGGCCATCTTGGACCCAGGCCCTGAGAGTTTAATTTCATTCTCTGCTGCTTCACACACACACACACACACACACACACACACACACACACACACACACACACACACACACACACACACACACACACACCACACACACACACACACACACACACACACACACCACACACACACACACACACACACACACACACACACACACACACACACACACACCATATGTGCAGCAGAGAGGGACAAACAGGAGGGGAAATCAAACGCACCCCGAGGCAGAGACCCTTGAAGTCCCGTCTGGATGTTTAGAGAAAACAAGTCAAACCTCAGGAGGAAATAAGGGTTAGGTTATAGTTTAAAAAAATCTGATTATTTCAAGAAAAGGCGATAAATAAACTGAAAAGCTTGAAAGGGAGTTTGAATTTCACATGGAGTCTCACACACACACACATACACACACACACACACACACACACACACACACACACACACACATAGATACACATGCATACACACACACACACACACACATAGATACACATGCATACACACACACACACACACACACACACACATAGATACACACATACATACACACACACACACAGATACACACATACACACACACATAGATACACACATACACACACACATGCATACACAGACACACACACACACACACACAGATAGATACACACATACACACACACACATAGATACACATGCATACACACACACACACACGCACACACACACATAGATACACACATACATACACACACACATACATACATACACACACACACACACACACATACATACACACACACGCACACACACACATAGATACACACATACATACACACACACACACACCCATGCATACACACACACATGCATACACAGACACACACACACACACAGTCAGTAAACAAACTCCTAATGAGCTTCTTTAATTGCTTTTGTTGCTAATTGGTTTACATGAAGATCAGCCGCAGCAGAGTCTCTGGAGACACTGTGTGTTATATTGAATGCAGTCACATCGGATTAACATCAATCAAACACAACGTACGTGATAAGGGGCGGGACATCTCTAAGCTGATTGACCAATCACAACAGAGCTCACCAGCTAACCAATCAGAGCAGACTGGGCTCTGGTTTCAGACAGAGGGTGAAAAGAGGTGCTGCAGCACAGGCAGTATGAGACACTACAGAGAGGACTCTTTAAAGTAGAGACACTACATACTGATATACACCTGAACATCAGCAGGAGAGGACTCTTTAAAGTAGAGACTCTACATACTGATATACACCTGAACATCAGCAGGAGAGGACTCTTTAAAGTAGAGACACTACATACTGATATACACCTGAACATCAGCAGGAGAGGACTCTTTAAAGTAGAGACACTACATACTGATATACACCTGAACGTCAGCAGGAGAGGACTCTTTAAAGTAGAGACACTACATACTGATATACACCTGAACGTCAGCAGGAGAGGACTCTTTAAAGTAAAGTAGAGACGCTACATACTGATATACACCTGAACATCAGCAGGAGAGGACTCTTTAAAGTAAAGTAGAGACGCTACATACTGATATACACCTGAACATCAGCAGGAGAGGACTCTTTAAAGTAGAGACACTACATACTGATATACACCTGCACATCAGCAGGAGAGGACTCTTTAAAGTAGAGACACTACATACTGATATACACCTGAACGTCAGCAGGAGAGGACTCTTTAAAGTAGAGACACTACATACTGATATACACCTGAACGTCAGCAGGAGAGGACTCTTTAAAGTAAAGTAGAGACGCTACATACTGATATACACCTGAACATCAGCAGGAGAGGACTCTTTAAAGTAAAGTAGAGACGCTACATACTGATATACACCTGAACATCAGCAGGAGAGGACTCTTTAAAGTAGAGACACTACATACTGATATACACCTGAACATCAGCAGGAGAGGACTCTTTAAAGTAGAGACACTACATACTGATATACACCTGAACATCAGCAGGAGAGGACTCTTTAAAGTAGAGACACTACATACTGATATACACCTGAACATCAGCAGGAGAGGACTCTTTAAAGTAGAGACACTACATACTGATATACACCTGAACATCAGAGGAGAGGACTCTTTAAAGTAGAGACACTACATACTGATATACACCTGAACATCAGCAGGAGAGGACTCTTTAAAGTAGAGACACTACATACTGATATACACCTGAACATCTGCAGGAGAGGACTCTTTAAAGTAGAGACACTACATACTGATATACACCTGAACATCTGCAGGAGAGGACTCTTTAAAGTAGAGACACTACATACTGATATACACCTGAACATCAGCAGGAGAGGACTCTTTAAAGTACACATTATGATGCGTTCAGGTTCTTTTTTTGTAAAAATCTGTATTGGTTGAAGGTAAATTACAACGTTGTCGTGATGCGTTCATATCCAGTGGGACATTTGAAGGAATCCAGGTGTTTTAAAGAGGGCATTATGAAACCAGTATGCTGACACTATTTAAAGAGGCTTAGGGTTGTTACCGTGGAATTTAGAGTTTGTCTTAATTACTAAATGACTTACGTCCCTAAATAACTATGTTTGACTACATCTATTATAGTTGGGAGATCTGACTGAACCCTCTCAGCGACGTGTGGTCACTGATCTGAATCCCCCGATTGAACCAGCAGAGAGGAGGACACGGGGAACCTCATCTCCTCCACATTTAAAGGAAGATTGCATTGTCAGTTTTTCCAATATATGAATCATATCATGAAATAGAGGCCGCATTAAAACACTGCCTTTAAACGTTAAAGGTGGGGTAGGTGAGTTTCAGAAACCGGCTCGAGATACACTTGTTATATTCCATGGAATGCTCTGAACATCCGAGAGCAATGAATATCTGAAGTGCTTTGACAACAAATCCATAAAAACACATCATCTCTGGAAGCCGTGGCGCTGTAACAAGCTCGACCAATCATCTGAGCCGGCTGAAGTAACTGGATGGCCTACCTGCCTGTCAGCCTTCCCTCGGGGCACACACTGATCTCGTGCCCTCATTAGGCGCATTCACACTGCGGTACTTTTCCCACAAAGGTTCATGATCGCGTTCACACCAAAAAGAGCCGGTACTAAAATTAGTACCTTTTTACCCCCTCCAGGGACTTTCGAGCGGCTCTTTTGTGAGAAAAGAGCTATGTGTCTGATTGGCTGGCGGATTGCAAACCACGGCCCGTAAAACTCCCAAAGAGTTTTGTGAAGCCGCCATTTTATTAACCTCGCATTAGCATTAGCATTAGCCCAGCGCAGAAACGCAGAGAGACTAACTTATGGCAACACAAAATAAAACATGGGAGCGGTGGAGATGAGGAGGTGTCGGCGTTCTGGAGATTTACTCGGAAGGCTTCAGTAGAAGCTGCTGGGACTCCCAGCAGCTTCTACTGAAGCCTTCCCCAACGCCGGGGACTTCCGGCCGGGGACTTTGGGCGGCAGTTTACGCCGTGTAGTGGTTTGCGGCCTGCCAGTAAACCCAAAGCAGAAAAAGAAGAAGTGACGTCAGCGGCTTCATTTGCCTCATCCTCCCTCAGGGACTTTTTCCGGTGTGAACGCGATCTGTACTTAGTTCATGCGAACTAAAGAGTTCGCATGAACTAAGTTCTGATTAACCTTTGTGGGAAAAGTGCCGCAGTGTGAACGCGCCTAATGTGCGCGTTCGTGTGTTGGAGGCAGGGCTCTGTGAGGAAGTTGCAGATTTTTTCCGGCTGTGTATTTTCAAATTCTAGCGCACTCGCTGCTTTCTCCATAATTACCCCACCTTAAAGCACCTCTTCTATCGTGCATTCACCAATATACCCGTGCACGAGAAGAACGGCTGCACAAGCTGTCTGATGTGCACAGGCCACTCTGGATCCTAACATGAGAACACGTGCGTCCCAGTGTCTCTGCGTGTCTGAGTCACGTAGGATGTGAACAGGAGCCTTTAAAGAGTGCGGTGTCGATGCATCAGAAGACATTTAGAGGTGATTTAAAATCAGAGAGCATTTGATAATCCCCGCTGATCTGCAGAGTGCTTCTCTCCGCGCGAGCCGCTGTCACGCAGCTGCGGGAACTCAATCAACGGTCAATAATCACGGAGGAAAAACTACAGAAACATTCTGAACCAAACGCAACTCAAGCGCTGCAGTCACGAGACACAGAGAATACTATCATCGATCTACAATTATCAACTGGTTATCCTGATGCTGCAGCTCTGACACGCGCGCACACACACACACACGCATATACACACACACATATACACGCACACACACACGCACATACACACACACATATATACACACCTATACACGCACACATATATACACACACACGCACACATATACACACGCACACACACACACATATATACACACATATACACATACACGCGCGCACACACACATATACACACATACATATACACGCACATATACACGCACATATACACAAACACATATATACACGCACACATATACACACACGCACATATACACACGCACATATATACACACACATATATATATATATATACACACACGCACATATACACACATATGCACGCATATACATACACGCACATACATACACAAATACACGTACACACACAGTCACACACACATCCACACACGCACACCCGTACACACACACACGCACACATTGCTGGTTGCAATATATGTATTTCTTTGCAGTCCTTATTGTCAGTCTTCATTCATTTTTTAGTCTTTATTTATTCGTCATTTATATTTATTTGCAGGACTTTTCAATTAACTGTTTTTTCATTATCAATATTTATCGGATTGTCTATTTTTTGTATTTATTTGTGTATTTAAATGCAGTTATATGATTTCTCTACTGGACTTATTGTCAATTAAATGTTGCTATTTCTGTATTGATTTCCCTTCAGACGCAGTTCTTTGCTACTATTTCATCATTTGATTTATTGCCAGTATTTATGAATGCATTAATTTATTTACAGTAAGTGCATAATAATGTATTTATTTTTATATTTTATTATTTATCCATCAACTATTTTCTCTTTCCTCTCAGCTTCTGTTTAAAACATTTCAAAGTGTTTTATACTGAGGTCAGCGGAAAAAGAATCGAGATGGAGAAAGGGAGGAGATTTTCCGGATGGAAACTTGGAAACTGAAACTCTCCCATGTTTTCTCCCCCCTTCTCCCTCTATTTCTCCCCCCCTCTCTTTACTATCTTACCTTTGAAGGTGTCTGCCCGCGCGCCCGTTAGTCCGCTCAGGGAAATCAGCGCGAGGAGCAAAGTTAGTGCGCGCTCCATGTTGGAGAGAAACTACAGAAACTCCACTTCTTCTGCTTCTGTAGTTCCTCTGTCCCTCTGTCTGTCCTCCACTCTTCTTCTCCTGCTGTAGTTCCTCTATGTCTCTGTCTGTCCACTTCTTCTTCTCCTCCACTTCTTCTTCTCTTGCTGTAGTTCCTCTGTGTTCTGCTTATTCTGTAGTTCCTTCCACTTATTTTTCTCCGCTGCGGTTTCTCTGATTCTTCTCCTGCTGTTTCCTTTAGGCTACTTCTTATTCTTCTTCTGTTTCTTCTCCTTCTGTAGTTTCTCTGCTGTTAAACTCCACTTCTCGTTCTTCTTCTCCTGTTGTAGTTCCTCTGTAGTTTCCTGTCTGCAGAGAGACAGACAGACAGGCTCCGGTATTTCTCTCCGGTTTCTCCTCCGTGTCTCAGACCGGAGACTGACTCCGTTTACCGAGCAACCTCTGACGTCACAGGGGAGAGGGAGAGGGAGAGAGGGAGAGAGGGAGAGAGAGAGAGAGAGACGGAGAAAGCACTTTATTTGACCGATATTTAAATTATTTTTGTGACTTTTCTGTATTTCTATTCTAATGAACCACACTTTTTTATGTGTTATATTATAGATAACACTCACGTTATTTTAAATATTTAAAATGTACTTTTATTTATTTGTATCTTTCAATATTAGGGTTTATTTTGTATTATTATTTTAGATTAAATCCTTTATTATATGAACATTAAATTGTATATTTTTAATGTATTATTTATTTGGGCTCTGTATTTTTATTCTCAATCAACTAATTGAGCTTACATTTTTATTTTTCTTATATTTGTAATGTTCACTGTATTTTACGTAATTTAATAAATGTTCATATTTTAAATTCCTCCGCACAGATGTTGCTCTAACGGTAAATCAGAGGGACCATGCTGCCCCCTGTCGGCCGCTCTCAGTACTGCGCCTTTAAAAACTCACTAAATATCAGATTTCATTTCTAAATTCTGCTCATTCCTCAGCTGTGCTGCATAGCTCACTGTTTAATCACCAACAGGGAGTTAACCTGCTTTTACACTCACTATTCCCACTGGGAAAACTCATTTTAATCCAAGAAATAGCTAAATGAATTAGGGTTTTTTTAAAGAAATGTAAAAAAATGTACGTCTTGTGTTGAAAATATGCAAAAGAGTAATTATGTAATGACATTCTTGACCCATAAATAGACAATTTAAACTCCTGAATGTGTTTTTGTATATTTGAGAGCCTTATTATTCCTGTTCTCTCTGTACAGAACTGCCCTGCAGATTTTCCACATAATGAGTTTTTTGGCTCGAAATAAAGTGAATAAAAGCAGCTTTGTGTTTCCAGTGAAACAAAGTGCGTCATTCTGTTGCTCTCTGCTGCCCCCTGGCGGACAGACTGAGGCACTGCAGGAGCAATAATAATATAATACAGCCATTAAACTAATTAACTACAATAATACAAATATATTAATTATTCTAAAAATAAGGACAACATATTTAAACCATAATAATATATTTACATACGTCTAAATAATAATCAAAATAAATACCAATATCATAAATATTAAAATAATTAACTACAATAATACAAACACAAATATATTATAATTAAAAACAATAAACAGGAATACAAAATCCAATAATAAAAATACTCACATCCATCCAGCACATCGCACAACAAATAAAGACAACTAGTCTTTATAATAATTTAATTTTCATTTGTTAGTCCGATTTATAAACAGTGATAAGGAGCTCTATCAGCAGGTAAGACTTCACAAATACAATTCTTATTTTTATTTATTTAAAATTAAATGTAGCTTCTTATGAAGAGATTTAACTTCCACCAAAACTACAAAATCTAGGAAAATAAAACATTCAAAATAATAATAAATAAATGCACTCATGCGCAGGCCTACATAAACAAATAAATAACAATAAAATCCCCTCTAAATAACTTTAAAGAGTCCTCTCCTGCTGATGTTCAGGTGTATATCAGTATGTAGTGTCTCTACTTTAAAGAGTCCTCTCCTGCTGATGTTCAGGTGTATATCAGTATGTAGTGTCTCTACTTTAAAGAGTCCTCTCCTGCTGATGTTCAGGTGTATATCAGTATGTAGTGTCTCTACTTTAAAGAGTCCTCTCCTGCTGATGTTCAGGTGTATATCAGTATGTAGTGTTTCTACTTTAAAGAGTCCTCTCCTGCTGATGTTCAGGTGTATATCAGTATGTAGTGTCTCTACTTTAAAGAGTCCTCTCCTGCTGATGTTCAGGTGTATATCAGTATGTAGTGTCTCTACTTTAAAGAGTCCTCTCCTGCTGATGTTCAGGTGTATATCAGTATGTAGTGTCTCTACTTTAAAGAGTCCTCTCCTGCTGATGTTCAGGTGTATGTCAGTATGTAGTGTCTCTACTTTAAAGAGTCCTCTCCTGCTGATGTTCAGGTGTATATCAGTATGTAGTGTCTCTACTTTAAAGAGTCCTCTCCTGCTGATGTTCAGGTGTATATCAGTATGTAGTGTCTCTACTTTAAAGAGTGCTCTCCTGCTGATGTTCAGGTGTATATCAGTATGTAGTGTCTCTACTTTAAAGAGTCCTCTCCTGCTGATGTTCAGGTGTATGTCAGTATGTAGTGTCTCTACTTTAAAGAGTCCTCTCCTGCTGATGTTCAGGTGTATATCAGTATGTAGTGTCTCTACTTTAAAGAGTCCTCTCCTGCTGATGTCCAGGTGTATATCAGTATGTAGTGTCTCTACTTTAAAGAGTCCTCTCCTGCTGATGTCCAGGTGTATATCAGTATGTAGTGTCTCTACTTTAAAGAGTCCTCTCCTGCTGATGTTCAGGTGTATATCAGTATGTAGTGTCTTTACTTTAAAGAGTCCTCTCCTGCTGATGTTCAGGTGTATATCAGTATGTAGTGTCTCTACTTTAAAGAGTCCTCTCCTGCTGATGTCCAGGTGTATATCAGTATGTAGTGTCTCTACTTTAAAGAGTCCTCTCCTGCTGATGTTCAGGTGTATATCAGTATGTAGCGTCTCTACTTTAAAGAGTCCTCTCCTGCTGATGTTCAGGTGTATATCAGTATGTAGCGTCTCTACTTTAAAGAGTCCTCTCCTGCTGATGTTCAGGTGTATATCAGTATGTAGTGTCTCTACTTTAAAGAGTCCTCTCCTGCTGATGTTCAGGTGTATATCAGTATGTAGTGTCTCTACTTTAAAGAGTCCTCTCTCATGTTCAGGTGTATATCAGTATGTAGTGTCTCTACTTTAAAGAGTCCTCTCTGATGTTCAGGTGTATATCAGTATGTAGTGTCTCTACTTTAAAGAGTCCTCTCTGATGTTCAGGTGTATATCAGTATGTAGTGTCTCTACTTTAAAGAGTCCTCTCTGATGTTCAGGTGTATATCAGTATGTAGTGTCTCTACTTTAAAGAGTCCTCTCTGATGTTCAGGTGTATATCAGTGTGTAGTGTCTCTACTTTAAAGAGTCCTCTCCTGCTGATGTTCAGGTGTATATCAGTATGTAGTGTCTCTACTTTAAAGAGTCCTCTCCTGCTGATGTTCAGGTGTATATCAGTGTGTAGTGTCTCTACTTTAAAGAGTCCTCTCCTGCTGATGTTCAGGTGTATATCAGTATGTAGTGTCTCTACTTTAAAGAGTCCTCTCCTGCTGATGTTCAGGTGTATATCAGTGTGTAGTGTCTCTACTTTAAAGAGTCCTCTCCTGCTGATGTTCAGGTGTATATCAGTGTGTAGTGTCTCTACTTTAAAGAGTCCTCTCCTGCTGATGTTCAGGTGTATATCAGTATGTAGTGTCTCTACTTTAAAGAGTCCTCTCCTGCTGATGTTCAGGTGTATATCAGTATGTAGTGTCTCTACTTTAAAGAGTCCTCTCCTGCTGATGTTCAGGTGTATATCAGTGTGTAGTGTCTCTACTTTAAAGAGTCCTCTCCTGCTGATGTTCAGGTGTATATCAGTATGTAGTGTCTCTACTTTAAAGAGTCCTCTCCTGCTGATGTTCAGGTGTATATCAGTATGTAGTGTCTCTACTTTAAAGAGTCCTCTCCTGCTGATGTTCAGGTGTATATCAGTATGTAGTGTCTCTACTTTAAAGAGTCCTCTCCTGCTGATGTTCAGGTGTATATCAGTGTGTAGTGTCTCTACTTTAAAGAGTCCTCTCCTGCTGATGTTCAGGTGTATATCAGTATGTAGTGTCTCTACTTTAAAGAGTCCTCTCCTGCTGATGTTCAGGTGTATATCAGTATGTAGTGTCTCTACTTTAAAGAGTCCTCTCCTGCTGATGTTCAGGTGTATATCTGTATGTAGTATCAGGTCAGGTGTATTTCTGACATTAAGACAATTATTTTTTGTATATGTATTTGTATATTTCTGAAGTGTTTAATATGCAAATGAGCCCCCCTCTAAGCCCCGCCCCTCTAGGTGCTCCTCAGGTAGCTGAACAGGCTGCTAAGCCCCGCCTCCAGCACCTCCTTCACTGGTTTGATCAGAGGGTTGTGAACAATATGAAGTCCTTTATCCAGAGGGTGACACGCCAACCTCTCCAACCGACACAGCTGGTGCAGCTCCTGGAAACAAACATGGCCGCCTTCTTCATCACCTTCTTCATCATCAACAGGATCTCGTTATATCTTAATTATGAAAAGATGGAGTTACCTGAGGGACGTCTTTAATGTCGTTAAAGTCCAGATTCAGCAGCTCCAGCCTGGAGAACACAATCAGTTAGCAGGTGAGATGAAGATACCTGAGTGTGACCTGAGCAGGTGAAGTTACCTGGTGAAGGGAGACACTTAAGGTGAAGTTACCTGGTGAAGGGAGACACTTAAGGTGGAGTTACCTGGTGAAGGGAGACACTTAAGGTGAAGTTACCTGGTGAAGGGAGACACTTAAGGTGAAGTTACCTGGTGAAGGGAGACACTTAAGGTGGAGTTACCTGGTGAAGGGAGACACTTAAGGTGAAGTTACCTGGTGAAGGGAGACACTTAAGGTGAAGTTACCTGGTGAAGGGAGACACTTAAGGTGAAGTTACCTGGTGAAGGGAGACACTTAAGGTGGAGTTACCTGGTGAAGGGAGACACTTAAGGTGAAGTTACCCGGTGAAGGGAGACACTTAAGGTGAAGTTACCCGGTGAAGGGAGACACTTAAGGTGAAGTTACCCGGTGAAGGGAGACACTTAAGGTGAAGTTACCCGGTGAAGGGAGACACTTAAGGTGAAGTTACCTGGTGAAGGGAGACACTTAAGGTGGAGTTACCTGGTGAAGGGAGACACTTAAGGTGAAGTTACCTGGTGAAGGGAGACACTTAAGGTGGAGTTACCTGGTGAAGGGAGACACTTAAGGTGAAGTTACCCGGTGAAGGGAGACACTTAAGGTGAAGTTACCCGGTGAAGGGAGACACTTAAGGTGAAGTTACCCGGTGAAGGGAGACACTTAAGGTGAAGTTACCCGGTGAAGGGAGACACTTAAGGTGAAGTTACCTGGTGAAGGGAGACACTTAAGGTGAAGTTACCCGGTGAAGGGAGACACTTAAGGTGAAGTTACCCGGTGAAGGGAGACACTTAAGGTGGAGTTACCTGGTGAAGGGAGACACTTAAGGTGGAGTTACCTGGTGAAGGGAGACACTTAAGGTGGAGTTACCTGGTGAAGGGAGACACTTAAGGTGGAGTTACCTGGTGAAGGGAGACACTTAAGGTGGAGTTACCTGGTGAAGGGAGACACTTAAGGTGGAGTTACCTGGTGAAGGGAGACACTTAAGGTGGAGTTACCTGGTGAAGGGAGACACTTAAGGTGAAGTTACCTGAGATGTAGTTTCATGTGCAGGTGGTGTAGTTACCTTTGTTTAAGCTGTCCAGGTGTGGCAACAGGTGTAGTTACCTGTGCAGGTGGTGTAGTTACCTGGTGAGGCAGCAGAGGGCTTTGGGCAGGGAGTGGAGGTTGTTGCCCTCGACGATGAGGATCTTCAGCTCCGTCAGAGACTGGAGGTTCTCCGCCAGGTTCTCCAGACGGTTCCCGGCCAGGTGGAGGAACACCTGGATGAGGACAGGTGGAGGAGGTGAAGCTATGACCAGGTGTGTACAGGTGTGTACAGGTGTGTACATGTGTGTACAGGTGTGTACAGGTGTGTACAGGTGTGTACAGGTGTGTACAGGTGTATACAGGTGTGTACAGGTGTGTACAGGTGTGTACATGTGTATACAGGTGTGTACAGGTGTATACAGGTGTGTACAGGTGTGGACAGGTGTATACAGGTGTGTACAGGTGTGTACAGGTGTGTACAGGTGTGTACAGGTGTGTACAGGTGTGTACAGGTGTGTACAGGTGTGTACATGTGTATACAGGTGTGTACAGGTGTGGACAGGTGTATACAGGTGTGTACAGGTGTGTACAGGTGTGTACAGGTGTGTGCAGGTGTGTACAGGTGTGTACAGGTGTGTACAGGTGTGTACAGGTGTGTACAGGTGTGTACAGGTGTGTGCAGGTGTGTGCAGGTGTGTGCAGGTGTGTGCAGGTGTGTACAGGTGTGTACAGGTGTGTAGTACAGGAGTTTACCAGAGCCTTCATGCTGTACACGGCCTCCGGCAGGTGTAACATCTGGTTCTGACTCAGGTTCAGCTTCCTGAGTCGGGTCAGACGGCAGAGAGACGCCGGCAGAGAGGAGAGCTGGTTGTTCGCCAGACTCAGGACCTGAGGGCAGGAAGTGGACTTCTGCACTGTTTATATTAGTACCAGTAGTATTTACAGTAGTATTCCTGCAGTATTTACAGTAGTATTCCTGCAGTATTTACAGTAGTATTTCCTGTAGTAGTACCAGTAGTATTTACAATAGTACCAGTAGTATTCCTGCAGTAGTACCAGTAGTATTTACAATAGTACCCGTAGTATTCCTGCAGTAGTACCAGTAGTATTTACAATAGTACCAGTAGTATTCCTGCAGTAGTACCAGAAGTATTTCCAGCAGTGTTTTAGTACCAGTAGTATTTACAGTAGTATTTCCTGCACTCTTTATATTAGTACCAGTAGTATTTTCAGTAGTATTTCCTGTAGTACCAGTAGTATTTCCAGCAGTGTTTTAGTACCAGTAGTATTTACAGTAGTATTTCCTGCACTGTTTATATTAGTACCAGTAGTATTCCTGCAGTATTTACAGTAGTATTTCCTGTAGTACCAGTAGTATTCCTGCAGTAGTACCAGTAGTATTTCTTGCAGTGTTTACAGTAGTACTAGTAGTATTTCCTGTAGTACCAGTAGTATTTCCAGCAGTGTTTTAGTACCAGTAGTATTTACAGTAGTATTTCCTGCACTATTTATATTAGTACCAGTAGTATTCCTGCAGTATTTACAGTAGTATTTCCTGTAGTACCAGTAGTATTCCTGCAGTAGTACCAGTAGTATTTACAATAGTACCAGTAGTATTCCTGCAGTAGTACCAGAAGTATTTCCAGCAGTGTTTTAGTACCAGTAGTATTTACAGTAGTATTTTCTGCACTGTTTATATTAGTACCAGTAGTATTTACAGTAGTATTCCTGCAGTATTTACAGTAGTATTTCCTGTAGTACCAGTAGTATTCCTGCAGTAGTACCAGTAGTATTTACAATAGTACCAGTAGTATTCCTGCAGTAGTACCAGAAGTATTTCCAGCAGTGTTTTAGTACCAGTAGTATTTACAGTAGTATTTCATGCACTCTTTATATTAGTACCAGTAGTATTTTCAGTAGTATTCCTGCAGTATTTACAGTAGTATTTCCTGTAGTACCAGTAGTATCCCTGCAGTAGTACCAGTAGTATTTCTTGCAGTAGTACTAGTAGTATTTCCTGTAGTACCAGTAGTATTCCTGCAGTAGTACCAGTAGTATTTACAGTAGTATTTCCTGTAGTACCAGTAGTATTCCTGCAGTAGTACCAGTAGTATTTCTTGCAGTGTTTACATTAGTACTAGTAGTATTTCCTGTAGTACCAGTAGTATTTCCAGCAGTGTTTTAGTACCAGTAGTATTTACAGTAGTATTTCCTGCACTCTTTATATTAGTACCAGTAGTATTTACAGTAGTATTCCTGCAGTATTTACAGTAGTATTTCCTGTAGTACCAGTAGTATTCCTGCAGTAGTACCAGTAGTATTTACAATAGTACCAGTAGTATTCCTGCAGTAGTACCAGAAGTATTTCCAGCAGTGTTTTAGTACCAGTAGTATTTTCAGTAGTATTCCTGCAGTATTTACAGTAGTATTTCCTGTAGTACCAGTAGTATTCCTGCAGTAGTACCAGTAGTATTTCTTGCAGTGTTTACAGTAGTACTAGTAGTATTTCCTGTAGTACCAGTAGTATTCCTGCAGTAGTACCAGTAGTATTTCTTGCAGTGTTTACAGTAGTACTAGTAGTATTTCCTGTAGTACCAGTAGTATTCCTGCAGTAGTACCAGTAGTATTTCTTGCAGTGTTTACAGTAGTACTAGTAGTATTTCCTGTAGTACCAGTAGTATTCCTGCAGTAGTACCAGTAGTATTACCTGTAGTACCAGTAGTATTTCCTGTAGTACCAGTAGTATTTCCTGTAGTACCAGTAGTATGTCCTGTAGTACCAGTAGTATGTCCTGTAGTACCAGTAGTATTCCTGCAGTAGTACCAGTAGTATTACCTGTAGTACCAGTAGTATTTCCTGTAGTACCAGTAGTATTTCCTGTAGTACCAGTAGTATGTCCTGTAGTACCAGTAGTATGTCCTGTAGTACCAGTAGTATTTCCAGTAGTACCAGTAGTATGTCCTGTAGTACCAGTAGTATGTCCTGTAGTACCAGTAGTATTACCTGTAGTACCAGTAGTATTTCCTGTAGTACCAGTAGTATTTCCTGTAGTACCAGTAGTATGTCCTGTAGTACCAGTAGTATTTCCTGTAGTACCAGTAGTATGTCCTGTAGTACCAGTAGTATGTCCTGTAGTACCAGTAGTATTTCCTGTAGTACCAGTAGTATGTCCTGTAGTACCAGTAGTATTTCCTGTAGTACCAGTAGTATTTCCTGTAGTACCAGTAGTATGTCCTGTAGTACCAGTAGTATGTCCTGTAGTACCAGTAGTATTTCCTGTAGTACCAGTAGTATGTCCTGTAGTACCAGTAGTATATCCTGTAGTACCAGTAGTATGTCCTGTAGTACCAGTAGTATGTCCTGTAGTACCAGTAGTATGTCCTGTAGTACCAGTAGTATGTCCTGTAGTACCAGTAGTATTTCCTGTAGTACCAGTAGTATTTCCTGTAGTACCAGTAGTATTACCTCCAGCTGGGTGCAGGATCCCAGTTCTTCAGGAACCTCCGTCAGGCGGTTTCTGTAGGCGAATAAAACCCTGAGTTTCTTCAGCTCTCCGATCTCTGGAGGCAGACTGCTCAGCTGAAAACAACAGGTTTAATATCAGAGGTGGAAAGTAACAGAGTACTTCTACATTGTAGTACTTCTACTGGTACTGAAGTACAATATGTGAGAACTTCTGCAGGAAATACGTACAAAGACTCAAACTGAACGTCTCCATCAGGCTGTCGTTCTTTATTAAGCTCCAGCACACTAACGAAGACGTGTAAACTGATATTCTTTCACCTCTCATTACGGAGTCTTCACAGGTGCCGTCTGCCCCTGTAAAGACTCCGTAATGAGCAAGGCAGCCCCCCCCCCCAATAACAGCTGCTGGCTCTGGATAAATAAAGATTATAATCCCCCATAATCCTCCAGGATCCAGTTTCTGTCCCTCCGTCCTCCACCAACCTTCAGAACCAGTGAGAAACACACGGGGACAAATCTCAATAGTGTGTGTGTGTGTGTGTGTGTGTGTGTGTGTGTGTGCGTGTGTGCGGCCTAGCATTACCTTCCTTGTGGAGACCTACATCTGTTGACAAGTCTCCAGGAAATGCATGTAAGTCAATGTAATGACCCCTGAAGTGATGTATATGGTATATGTGTGTGTGTGTGTGTGTGTGTGTGTGTGTGTGTGTGTGTGTGTGTGTGTGTGTGTGTGTGTGTGTGTGTGTGTGTGTGTGTGTACCTGGTTCCCCCACAGGTTAAGCACCTCCAGGTTTCTGAGCTGAGCGAGCGGAGCAGGAAGTGACTTCAGAGAATTCAGAGAGAGGTTCAACTTCTGCAGCTCCAACAACTCCCACAATTCATCTGGAGGCTCCTATGGCAACACACACTGTTATAAACTACAATAACAACGCTTATATCTAGTATTACTATTATACAGAGTTTCAGGCGTGGTCCCTGAAGGCAGCATCTCTCTGGTCCACCACCTCCGCTAAGCTAAAGGCGGTTAATGTTGGGCTATAGAGGAACTACAGCACGGTCACATGACTTCTCGTCACCACCGCTAAGAACGGTCACATGACTTCACGTCACCACCGCTAAGCTAAAGGAGGCTAATGTTGGGCTATAAAGGAACTACAGCACGGTCACATGACTTCACGTCACCACCGCTAAGCACGGTCACATGACCTCACGTCACCACCGCTAAGCTAAAGGTAGCTAATGCTGGGCTATAAAGGAACTACAGCACGGTCACATGACTTCACGTCACCACCGCTAAGCTAAAGGAGGCTAATGTTGGGCTATAAAGGAACTACAGCACGGTCACATGACTTCACGTCACCACCGCTAAGCTAAAGGAGGCTAATGTTGGGCTATAAAGGAACTACAGCACGGTCACATGACTTCACGTCACCACCGCTAAGCTAAAGGTGGCTAATGTTAGGCTATAAAGGAACTACAGCACGGTCACATGACTTCACGTCACCACCGCTAAGCACGGTCACATGACCTCACGTCACCACCGCTAAGCTAAAGGAGGCTAATGTTGGGCTATAAAGGAACTACAGCACGGTCACATGACTTCACGTCACCACCGCTAAGCTAAAGGAGGCTAATGTTGGGCTATAAAGGAACTACAGCACGGTCACATGACTTCACGTCACCACCGCTAAGCTAAAGGCGGCTAATGTTGGGCTATAAAGGAACTACAGCACGGTCACATGACTTCACGTCACCACCGCTAAGCTAAAGGAGGCTAATGTTAGGCTATAAAGGAACTACAGCACGGTCACATGACTTCACGTCACCACCGCTAAGCACGGTCACATGACCTCACGTCACCACCGCTAAGCACGGTCACATGACTTCACGTCACCACCGCTAAGCTAAAGGTGGCTAATGTTGGGCTATAAAGGAACTACAGCACGGTCACGTGACTTCACGTCACCACCGCAAGTGTACCATAGTGATGTCACTATGTTCCTGAAGTAAGGATATCAGGCCTATAATGATCATATCTAATTGTTAACCAACAACGATGTTTAATTGATTGTAGATAGTTGCACCTTGAGTCCACGGCGGGCGAGGCTCAGGACGGTGAATCCAAATTGTCTGACGGTGATTTTCCGGATCCGATCAGCTGACATCAGGTTTTCCTCGCCCCCCCCACCCCTCCTCAGCTCCTCCCTCACCTGTTCCCCGCAGGAAGCTCCTCCCATCACAACCAGTTCACCTGAGATCACCTGAGGACTGCATGTTGGTCTTTAGACTCTGAAGATGGACACAATAATATAAAAACTCAAATATTTGTATTTGCTTTTTATTTTTAATTCATGGTAATTTAATTATACAAGGAATACTTTTTAAAAATGTAAATACTGAGGAATAAATGTTTTTTTTCTGATTAATAATACTTGATGTTGTTGTTGTTATTGTTGTTGTTGTGCCAATAGCCTTAAATAGTACTTCCTTTCAAATCCTTTTTAAGAACATTTACCATGAACTAAATAAGTTGTTGTGACGATAAACGAGCTGAAAGTAAATGTTAAGATCCTCCACACACATATATACACACACACATATATACACACACACACACATATATATACACACACACACACACATATATACACATACACACATATATACACACACACATATACACACACACACCTGTTTCAGTTATTATAACGTAGATAAACATTATTGATGACGTACCTCATAAAACTTCACAGAGCTGAAGAAGGTTAAACATCTCCGGCATCGCAGAGAAAGTCCTCATGAATACACACACACACACACACACACCACTTCAGTCTGTCAGGGAGTGTGTGTGCACTGTCACTTTTCAATCACACACGCACACACACACACAGATGCTGCAGTCAGGAAACAAACAACCAATCACAGCGTCTGATTTGCAGGAAGAAGGATCCATTTCAGGTGAAGTACAAGTTTTTATATCAAATAAAAAACGGTATTTTTTCAGTAAAATGTCTTAAATATAATATAACCCAGATATTGATTGTGCAGGGAACGGGTTGAGTCTCTCAGAGAAGCAGATTCCTTTTAGCTTTGAAATGATGCTAAAACATATTTTAAATACTTTTTGGACATTCATACGTTTTAACTTATTAGATTTTGTCAGGCATTTAAAAAAAACATATTTTACAACATTCTTTCACATTTTCTATCAATAATATTTTTTTAAATATATTTATCAGCATTTGATTAGATCTTACACTTTTAACACTTTCCAACTGATGTAATTATACTTTTGGGAGAATTCTCACATTTTACTTCCAGATTTCAGATAACTTTTCGACATTGGTCACAACAGGTAACAGGAGCTCTCACTGTGTGTGTGTGTGTGTGTGTGTACACGTGTGTGTGTGTGTGTGTGTACATGTCTGTGAGTGTGTGTACATGTCTGTGAGTGTGTGTGTGTCTGTGTGTATGTGAGTGTGTGTATGTGTGTCTGTCTGTGAGTGTGTCTGTGTGTGTATGCAAGTGTATGTGAGTCTGTGTGTGTGTCTGTCTGTCTGTGAGTGTGTGTGTATGTGTGTCTGTGTGTGTATGCAAGTGTGTGTGTGTGTGTATGTGAGTGTCTGTGTGTGTGTGAGTGAGTGGTGAATGTCGCACCTTCTTATTTCAGTCTATTAATAACTGTGTGTGTGTGTGTGTGTGTGTGTGTGTGTGTCTGTGTGTGTCTGTCTGTGTGTGTATGCGAGTGTGTGTCTGTGTGTGTGTGTGTGTGTCTGTGTGTGTCTGTGTGTGTATGTGTGTCTGTCTGTGTGTGTATGTGTGTCTGTCTGTGTGTGTATGCGAGTGTGTGTCTGTGTGTGTATGCGAGTGTGTGTGTGTGTGTGTATGTGTCTGTGTGTGTGAGTGGTGAATGTCGCACCTTCAGTCTATTAATAACTGTGTGTTGTTTGATATCACTGTTAACCCGTCTGTCGGTGACTTCAGAAGCTGCGAGGACAAAGTACAAATAAAAACAACAACAAAACAGAGAATTAAACAAACACAAAAATAAAACATGACATAACAACAAATATAGAATAAATAAGTGAGCGGTGTTTTTGTAAAGAAATATAATCATGTCTTAAAGATAAATGTCAAGGCTCAATAATAAAGAGGACTCATGTTTAATTTTTCAAGATGTAAAATATTTTATTTTCTGTAAATGATCCTAAATCAGATTCCACACTTTTCCCAAAAACAAAAAACATCACACAGATTTAAACGTGGGATAATAAAAAAACAGAAAGTCGCCTGGACACAGTCCTCACACTGAAAACACCTGCAGACAAAACGCAGGGCAGAGAAACACAGAAGGCCGCCCACAGGTAACAGAAAACTTTATTTAAAACGTGACGGTAGCGCTCTAAACTCTTCTGTTAAATTTATGATACAGATATTTACAGGCTGCGACTGCGGACCTTGAACTCATCGTGATTTAGAAAATAGCTTCATTCAGTAATAAATACAAAAAACAACAACAAAAAAATCTCTTATTTTACAGAAATTAACAAAACGCAGGGAGGGGCCGAGGGGGGGGGTCAAGTATGTTTCTGTGAGATCTGTTTTTGTGTTTTTATTTTTTTCATAGTGCAACTTAACATTCTGCTATTTCACATTTACATCATTTTACACACAATATACACACAGAGGACCAGCCTCAGCATAAGCCCCGCCCCCGCCTGTCAATCATATGTAAGCCCCGCCCCTCGTCTGTCAATCAAACTCTTCTTTCGTCATTATTTACGATCAGTATATTATTTCATAACTTCTGATATGAGTGTAGCCTCAGCACCGTGTGTGTGTGTGTGTGTGTGTGTGTGTGTGTGTGTGTGTGTGTGTGTGTGTGTGTGTGTGTGTTCAGTTCATCCACTTCCTGCAGTTGACGGTTCCGCAGTGACAGGGGATTTTGTGCTGGTCGTCCTCCAGGTCGAACTTGTAGTCGTACGACAGCTGAGAAACGGGGTAATAGTAAACGTTTTATTTTCCCACAATTCATAGCGCCTTGGGGCTAAAACACGGGGTTAGCATCTTTGATACATGTGCAAATAAAAGCTAACAAAGCTAATCCTGGGTTTAACAAATAAAAAGCCTTCCATTATTTGTGTGTGTGTGTGTGTGTGTGTGTGTGTGTGTGTGTGTGTGTACCTCCTTTCCCCTCTGGATGTGTGTGTGTGTGTGTGTGTGTGTGTGTGTACCCCCTTTCCCCTCTGGATGTGTGTGTGTGTGTGTACCTCCTTTCCCCTCTGGATGTGTGTGTGTGTGTGTGTGTGTGTGTGTGTGTGTGTACCCCCTTTCCCCTCTGGATGTGTGTGTGTGTGTGTGTGTGTGTGTGTCTGTGTACCCCCCTTTCCCCTCTGGATGTGTGTGTGTGTGTGTGTGTGTGTGTGTGTGTGTGTACCTCCTCTCCCCTCTGGATGTGTGTGTGTGTGTGTGTGTGTGTGTGTGTGTGTGTGTGTGTACCTCCTCTCCCCTCTGGATGTGTGTGTGTGTGTGTGTGTGTGTGTGTGTGTGTGTGTGTGTGTGTGTGTGTGTGTGTGTGTGTGTGTGTGTGTACCTCCTCTCCCCTCTGGATGCGTCTGCAGGAACTGATGATAATCTTGTTCTCTTTCTCCACAGAGACGACCTCCGTGATGCAGTTAGGAGAACACGAGTGGTTGATGTACCTGAACACAACACACACACACACACACACACACACACACACACACACACACACACACACACACACACACACACACACACACACACACACACACACACACACACACACACACACACACACACACACACACACACACACACACACACACACACACACACACACACACACACACACACACACACACACACACACACACACACACACACAGTCAGAACTTTGTGGGAAGAATGTCCCAAAAAAAAGACAAAATGTGTGTTTTATTCTCACCGAGCCGGTCCTCCTGTGATGGTGGCATCGATCACAAAGTCGTTATCGATCCGGAACATGTACACACCGCGGTTCTACACACACACACACACGCACACACACACACACAGAGAAACATCAGTGATTGGTTTACAAAAATCCCAGTTTGACTAAAGACAGATTTCTAAAAGGAATCTCAATAACCCACGTCTTAGCCGCCCTGACCCTCTATGAAGGTACAGAGTGTGTGTGTGTGTGTGTGTGTGTGAGTGTGTGTGTGTGTGTGTGTGTGTGTTACCTGGGCCTCGTACAGCCTCTCCTTCCTGTTGGCCACTTCGCTCCTGATGATGGTTCCGATGTATTCGATCATCATGGTGCACTTCTCCATGTCTCTGGCCGCGTACAGACCCAGACCCTGAACAGGAAGTGACATCATTCATCTGCACACGTCTCTCTTCCCTTCCAGATGTTTCCAGGCCTTTCTATATATACTCTCTGGACATTACTCAAGTGTCTCTAGGGAGGTTATTTATATATACTTCTGATGTTTCTAAGGCGTCTTTACTCCAGTCTTTGGTCCCGTGTCCCCCCCTATGCGTCCCCCCCCCCATGCGTCCCTCCTCTCACCTGGATGCGGGATCGAGCCAGGTACACGTTGGTCTTCCACTCGCTGGTCATGCGTCTGTACTGGGAGGCCTTGGAGTGTCTCCCCTGGTGCGCCCCCCCCACCAGTAGCTCCCCCGGAGAGAGGGAGAGGACGCCGGGCACCAGGCCCACGATGGAGCCCACAGAGCCCTGGCAGCGGGGGGCCGCGCTGGTCAGGAGGGTGGGCCTAGCACAGGGAAGCTACACTTTAATACACATGTAGTCACGAGGCAACCGTTAGAGACTCTCCTGGTCCCCGGCTCGAGCTTCTTCTCAGGATCCTTGTTTCTGATGCTCTCCAGAGGGGAGGAGGCATCACATACAGAGACTAGTCCCTGAGCAGTGTCCTTCACATGCTGATATCAAGAGAGGGAGTCATCACATACAGAGACTAGTTCCTGAGCAGTGTCCTTCACATGCTGATATCAAGAGAGGGAGGCATCACATACAGAGACTAGTCCCTGAGCAGTGTCCTTCACATGCTGATATCAAGAGAGGGAGGCATCACATACAGAGACTAGTTCCTGAGCAGTGTCCTTCACATGCTGATATCAAGAGAGGGAGGCATCACATACAGAGACTAGTTCCTGAGCAGTGTCCTTCACATGCTGATATCAAGAGAGGGAGTCATCGCATACAGAGACTAGTTCCTGAGCAGTGTCCTTCACATGCTGATATCAAGAGAGGGAGTCATCACATACAGAGGCTAGTTCCTGAGCAGTGTCCTTCACATGCTGATATCAAGAGAGGGAGTCATCACATACAGAGACTAGTTCCTGAGCAGTGTCCTTCACATGCTGATATCAAGAGAGGGAGTCATCACATACAGAGGCTAGTTCCTGAGCAGTGTCCTTCACATGCTGATATCAAGAGAGGGAGTCATCACATACAGAGACTAGTTCCTGAGCAGTGTCCTTCACATGCTGATATCAAGAGAGGGAGGCATCACATACAGAGACTAGTTCCTGAGCAGTGTCCTTCACATGCTGATATCAAGAGAGGGAGTCATCACATACAGAGACTAGTTCCTGAGCAGTGTCCTTCACATGCTGATATCAAGAGAGGGAGTCATCACATACAGAGGCTAGTTCCTGAGCAGTGTCCTTCACATGCTGATATCAAGAGAGGGAGTCATCACATACAGAGACTAGTTCCTGAGCAGTGTCCTTCACATGCTGATATCAAGAGAGGGAGTCATCACATACAGAGACTAGTTCCTGAGCAGTGTCCTTCACATGCTGATATCAAGAGAGGGAGTCACACAGTCACAAGATGGAGGAACAGAAAGCAGTACTCAATGTTTACTTCAGATTAGCTCCGCGTCAGAAATGAGCATGCTTGATCACACATCCTGTCATGCTCACAGCTGCAGCTGGTACCCTTGTTAGCATGCTACTCTCATGTTCACAGCTAGTTGGTACCCTTGTTAGCATGCTACTCTCAGGCTGGAGGAGGACAGTTTACCTCTTGGTCTGGATGGCTTTGGGTTCGGAGCGAGCGGACCCTGTGGGGTTGAAAGCAAGGGGCCACTCCATCAGAGGATTCCTGCCGTACCTGAAGGTGTACTGATCACACACCTCCACCCCCGGCAGCTACACACACACACACACACACACACACACACACACACACACACACACACACACGAACAGAAAACATATTGACTTTTAATAAACTTAAAAAACGCCTCCATTGGACTCCTTTGTTTACTTATGTAACATAATGACATCACAGTGGAACAAAAGCGCTCCTATTGGCTAGCGCTCCAACACATTGATAGGCTAAGGGGGCGGGACATCTCTAAGCGGTTGACCAATCACAACAGAGCCGGCCAGCTAACCAATCACAGCAGACTGGGCTCTGGTTTCAGACAGAGGGCGAAAAGGTGATTTTTTTTTTATGGAAAGTGTAAAAATTGACCAAGAATTGCAAATAAAATCTAAATGGCCGACTTCCGGTTGAGTTTACGATATGACGCCAGGAGGCTTTTTTGTGCGTCTCGCCGGACTACACACACCTGCCAAACGTCTCACCTGTAGGTGAAACCTGAGCGAGGGGCTATGGAGCTTTTTGCCTCATGTTAACAACAACCCTAAAATATCACATCTTTCAACAGACATGATCATCCTGTCAACGCTCGGGCCCTAAAAAAGAATCCTCACGAACACAGCAGTGTGTGTGTGTGTGTGTGTGTGTGTGTGTGTGTGCGTGTGCGCGAGAGACTCACAGACTCGATAATCCTGGTCACAGCGGAGGTGGTCAGTCCGAACAGATCTTCTCCCTTCAGGTAAACTGGGAAAAGTTTCAGAGTCCCGCTGGAGACCCGGAGCTGAGACACCGGCTCCAGAACCTGATCCCACACCACTACACACACACACACACACACACACACACACACACACACACACACACACACACACACACACACACACACACACACACACACACACACACACACACACACACACACACACACACACACACACACACACACACACACACACACACACACACACACACACACACACACACACACACACACACACACACACCACACACACACACACACACACACACACACACACACACAAAGAACAACATGTGTTAATTTGAAGGTATTATTTCCAAGTCTCGAGGAATCAATATTTTCTTGAAGAGTTGAACGGAAGATAAGAAGGACTTTATTGATCCCAAAGTGGGAGATGTTTGCGTCGCAGAAAGAGACAAGGCTTTGAACATTAGAGAAATTAAAATTAATATTAATATTGAATTTAATATTCCATTCCTTATACAATTAGTGAATATATAATATCCTGCTTTATATTTTGTTAATGTAAATTAATGTTAATTTATATTTTCCACTTGTATTTTTTCTACTTTTTTTTATAATGCTATTTGATTTCTAGTTGTTGTGATGTTTACATTTTGGATTGGTAATTTCTACTCTTAATTTCTTAATGTGCCTTTCCCAAATTGGAATCAATAAAGTACTTTCTATCTTATTAGAGAAATTAAAAGACTATAAATAAACAATCCAAAATGTAAACGTCTCAAATAGAAATAAAATAGTATTAAAACATGTTGAAATCAGAGGCTGCGCTGGACGGACAGGATCGTAACATTTCCGAGGGGGCGGGGGGAGAGAGAGAGAGAGCATGCTCAACCGGGAGGGGGGGGGGGGGCACGCTCGCGCCGCGTTATGCCCACGGCACCTCGGAAAGCAAAGTCTCCCAGACATTACAATGATCTGTTCGGCACGGTTTGGAAACTATGTCATTTCCTTTGTGGCGGGAAAGCATAACACGGCGTAACACCGGAGCCTCGGAGGCTTTGGCGCTGTTCTGTTTGTTCTAATCCAGGGGGGTCAAACTCAAGGCCCGGGGGCCAAATCCGGCCCGCGACTTCTGCGGCCCCACAAGAGCTTGCAAAGAATATAATATGTTTATTATACGGTTACATGCCGATTTACAGAAGCACGTTGCCCATAAACTACATGTCCCACAATGCATCTCAAATATGCTTCTTTCTCAGAATTTGACGTTTTCTCAAAATGTCTTTTTTTCCAGAATGTTCTTTTCTGTTTCAATCACTTTGTGACTGAAGAGACTTCCAATTATTTGCCCTATCTTCTGCTTTCACATGTAGTTAATTATGAAGTTACTACCCTCTCCGATAATAATCCAATGCAGAGGCAATAATGTAATATAATACATTATTTTATATTTATTAAATATCTATATATGTCTTTTTATATAGTCTTAAAGTTACAACCGGCCCTTTAAGTGCAGCCATAATGCGAATGTGGCCGTGATGAAATTGAGTTTGACGCCCCTCTGTCAAAACGACGGACTGCTTTCAGATTTTCCCGTCATTGTTAAAAAAGAGGGAAAATATTCGGTTAACGCGACCTCTGGTTGGAATACAAATGTACAGTAAACTAATTATGAAGCAGGATATTATATATACATTCAGTGTGTTTGAGGAATGGAATATTACATTTTAAATTGAATATAAATGTAAAATGTACAGCGTGAGTAAAACATGATGTCACTTCCTGTTTACCTTTGGGGGAGGGTCCAGTGAGGATGATGTCATCGTATCCCTGCTCCTCGACCCTCACCTTGAAGAGCGGTCGGCCCTCCTGCTCCTCCACACAGCACAGGTACTTACAGCGCCTGGAAACACACACACACACACACACCATGATGTCACACACACCTGGACCAATCAGAGGAACGCTGCTCTCTGGGTCAACATAAATATTTTCTTCTTTTTATTTTTTAATGCTATTTTATTTGGATTGCTAGCATTAGTCCTGGTAGAAGTAGTATTAGTCCTAGTAGAAGTAGTATTAGTCCTAGTAGAAGTAGTATTAGTCCTGGTAGAAGTAGCATTAGTCCTGGTAGAAGTAGTATTAGTAGAAGAAGTAGTATTAGTCCTGGTAGAAGTAGTATTAGTCCTGGTAGAAGTAGTATTAGTAGAAGAAGTAGTAGTAGTAGAAGAAGTAGTATTAGTAGAAGAAGTAGTATTAGTAGAAGAAGTAGTATTAGTAGAAGAAGTAGTATTAGTAGTAGTTGAAGTAGTATTAGTAGAAGAAGTAGTATTAGTAGAAGAAGTAGTATTAGTAGAAGAAGTAGTATTAGTAGTAGAAGTAGTATTAGTAGTAGTATTAGTAGAAGAAGTAGTATTAGTCCTGGTAGAAGTAGTATTAGTCCTGGTAGAAGTAGTATTAGTAGCACACACGTGGACCAATGAGAGGAACGCTGCTCTCCAGGTCACAGTCCACATTCTACAGATTACAGAGCATGCTGGGAGTTGTAGTTTCACCTGTTGCTGTTTCTCATGCTCCAATAGATGCGATCGGCTCGATATCCGATGGGGAAAATGGCCGTTTTGTTGTGGAAGCGTCTCATCTGAAGGGGGAGGAGCCTCCCAATGGCGTGGAACAGCAGAGCCCCCACCCTGAAGGTGTGCGGGCCCCCCCCCCTCTGAACCACCGCCGCGATCTGACGCGCCTCGTCTCGCTGCACGAACACGCGCCGAAACACTGCGAAACAGCGAAGCTCACAGTCGTACGGGTCGCTTAGCAACAAGACGGGAGGGTCGCAGGGGAGGGGGGAGGAGCCAGAGGAGGAACAGCGGTCACTGGCCCCTCCCCCTCCAAGGGCTCCTCCCACTGAGCGGGGCTTGTGGAAGTGGCACAGCATCGTCTTGTCCTGGAGGGGAGAGGGGGTTATTGCTTATATACGTGTATAATAGTACATTTGACAGTGTGTGTGTGTGTGTGTGTACCTTGAAGAAGGTGCAGTGTGCCAGCAGAGCACAGCTGAAGTGATAGGTGTTGGTGCAGCGCAGGCGGTTGCAGCCGCTGGTCGCTCCTCTCCTCTGACAGTGAGCGCAGCGCAGAGTGAGAGAGCGACGCAGGGCGAGCTCCACGTTGATCAGAGCGCCGGCCTGCGTCTCGTAAACCTCCGAGGACCAGAGGGCGCAGTTCAGATGTACCTGAGAGGGGGGGGGCAGGTGAGTTCAGTGGGATAGTCTATACATATCAACACCATGATGTAAGCTAATGTTGGACTATAAAGAAACTACAGCACGGTCACATGACTTCACCGGTTTGTGTTTAATGTTTATTTATACCTTCATCTCAGTCACACATCCTTTTTCTGGGGCTGAGTGCAAAGTAATGTCAGTAAACAAAGGATAATGTGATCTACTCTCAAAGTAGTGTTCAATCTTTCATAGCTTTTCTCTAAAAAATTCAGTCACGTCCGCTAAGCTAAAGGAGGCTAATGTTGGGCTATATAGGAACTACAGCACGGTCACATGACTTCACGTCACCACCGCTAAGCTAAAGGTGGCTAATGTTGGGCTATAAAGGAACTACAGCACGGTCACATGACTTCACGTCACCACCGCTAAGCTAAAGGAGGCTAATGTTGTGCTATAAAGAAACTACAGCACGGTCACATGACTTCACGTCACCACCGCTAAGCTAAAGGAGGCTAATGTTGGGCTATAGAGGAACTACAGCACGGTCACATGACTTCACGTCACCACCGCTAAGCTAAAGGAGGCTAATGTTGGGCTATAAAGGAACTACAGCACGGTCACATGACTTCACGTCACCACCGCTAAGCTAAAGGAGGCTAATGTTGGGCTATAAAGGAACTACAGCACGGTCACATGACTTCACGTCACCACCGCTAAGCTAAAGGAGGCTAATGTTGGGCTATAAAGGAACTACAGCACGGTCACATGACTTCACGTCACCACCGCTAAGCTAAAGGAGGCTAATGTTGGGCTATAAAGGAACTACAGCACGGTCACATGACTTCACGTCACCACCGCTAAGCTAAAGGAGGCTAATGTTGGGCTATAGAGGAACTACAGCACGGACACATGACTTCACGTCACCACCGCTAAGCTAAAGGAGGCTAATGTTGGGCTATAAAGGAACTACAGCACGGTCACATGACTTCACGTCACCACCACTAAGCTAAAGGAGGCTAATGTTGGGCTATAAAGGAACTACAGCACAGTCACATGACTTCACGTCACCACCGCTAAGCTAAAGGAGGCTAATGTTGGGCTATAAAGGAACTACAGCACGGTCACATGACTTCACGTCACCACCGCTAAGCTAAAGGAGGCTAATGTTGGGCTATAAAGGAACTACAGCACGGTCACATGACTTCACGTCACCACCACTAAGCTAAAGGAGGCTAATGTTGGGCTATAAAGGAACTACAGCACAGTCACATGACTTCACGTCACCACCGCTAAGCTAAAGGAGGCTAATGTTGGGCTATAAAGGAACTACAGCACGGTCACATGACTTCACGTCACCACCGCTAAGCTAAAGGAGGCTAATGTTGGGCTATAAAAAAACTACAGCACAGTCACATGACTTCACGTCACCACCGCTAAGCTAAAGGAGGCTAATGTTGGGCCCTCTAACTCACCCAGAGGTCCAGGTCCAGGTTCAGGAGTCTTGCCGGTCCGTCAGTATGTCCGTCTCCCTGCTGGTTACAGAAGCAGCATCTCCGCTCGTCTTTAGGGAAAGGGTCTGGAAGGAGACACACCCCCAACTTCTTCAGGAGAACGTCCACTTCCTCCTCCGTTGGCATGGAAACCGCCTCGTTAGGGGTGCAAGGGCCTCTGGGTAAAGAGAGACAAACAGAGTGATGCTATCAGACTGAGCTAAGGCTAATATGATGCTAACAGGCTTGTGTGCTAAGTGCTATCATGCTAGATGCTATGCTAACCTGCAGAGTGCTAACATGCTAGATGCTATGCTAACCTGCAGAGTGCTAAGTGCTATCATGCTAGATGCTATGCTAAGCTGCAGAGTGCTAAGTGCTATCATGCTAGATGCTATGCTAACCTGCTGAGCGTGATGTTGAAGCTCCACCTCCTCCACCTGCAGCACTTCGTCCTTTTCCCGGAGCGATTAGACTCCTCCCCCCCAGGTACAGCTCGGGGGCGGGGCTTCAGCTTCACCTTCACCTGGGAACCAATCACAGAGTCTCAAAAATCAATCAACCAATCAAGATTCAAGGCCTTATTATCATGACAACAAAAACAGAAATCAGCTGTTCCTTTAGCCACACCCACCTTGAGGCTGTCCATGCGGGGGCGTGTCTCCGTGGTGATGGCGGCGGCGGGGGGGAAGGAGAGAGGAGGTGAGGAAGAGGGGGTAGGAGAGGAAGGAGGGAGGAGGAGGGAGTGAACTGCGATGGTGGACATGTTGCTGGTGTATTGATGCACCCTGCAGGGAGGGGGGCACTCAGGGCCCGCCAGCATGAGGGGGGTCTGAGGAAAACACACATTCATTATTACTAAACATGTGATCAACCAATTAACCAAATAGAGATTAACTTAAGTGGTTTAAAACCAATGAAGACGCTTCAAACCAGTTACAGGGTCCTCCCAGGTGAGCCTCACCTTGTTAGCGGCTCTGCTCTGCACGTCGGAGTTGAACAGAGACGAGCAGTTGGTGCTGCAGAACATCATGCGGGTCGCTCGGGGCTGACCCTCCTGCAACACACACACACACACACACACACACACACACACACACACACACACACACACACACACACACACACACACACACACACACACACACACACACACACACACACACACACACACACACACACACACACACACACACACACACACACACACACACACACACACACACACACACACACACACACACACACACACAGTCACTTCCTGTCGGCCATATTTGTAGTCCACTCTACCATATGATACGATTATACTTTAATGGCCAGATCAAGTCTGAAATGCTCCTTGCATCACAGCAGCTCCATGTGGAACATCAACAGACAAACATCAACACATGAGAAACAAACAACAACATGGAACATCAACAGACAAACATCAACACATGAGAAACAAACAACAACATGGAACCAGAGGCCTGCACTACGAAGCCGGATGTTCTCTTAGCGGCTAACTTCAGATTCTCTGTCAGAGCATGCTTTGGGTCCAGAGGATGCTTTGGCTCCAGAGGATGCTTTGGCTCCAGAGGATGCTTTGGCTCCAGAGCATGCTTTGGGTCCAGAGGATGCTTTGGCTCCAGAGGATGCTTTGGGTCCAGAGGATGCTTTGGGTCCAGAGGATGCTTTGGGTCCAGAGGATGCTTTGGCTCCAGAGGATGCTTTGGGTCCAGAGGATGCTTTGGCTCCAGAGGATGCTTTGGGTCCAGAGGATGCTTTGGGTCCAGAGGATGCTTTGGGTCCAGAGGATGCTTTGGGTCCAGAGCATGCTTTGGGTCCAGAGGATGCTTTGGGTCCAGAGGATGCTTTGGCTCCAGAGCATGCTTTGGGTCCAGAGCATGCTTTGGGTCCAGAGGATGCTTTGGGTCCAGAGCATGCTTTGGGTCCAGAGCATGCTTTGGGTCCAGAGCATGCTTTGGGTCCAGAGCATGCTTTGGCTCCAGAGGATGCTCTGACAGCTGGTTATTATGGTCTGCTGAGTCAGAACGTCTCTGACAGAGTTCACCGCCATCCTGCCACCAACCTGTTTGATCTCCTTGCTGATGCGCACTCCATTTCCCAGAAGCACCTTGCAGTAGCTGCAGCACTGAGTCCTGGCGGCAGCAGCAGAGGGGGCGCCATGTTGGATGTAGTCCATTCGGATACCTACACACACACACACACACACACACACACACACACACACACACACACACACACACACACACACACACACACACACACACACACACACACACACACACACACACACACACACACACACACACACACACACACACACACACACACACACACACACACACACACACACACACCTATCAATCACATGTTCTTGTTGTGTGTTCTCATTTTCGAGTGTGCAGGTAATAATGGAAAGTGTGTACATATTGCAGAGTGTACAAACCAGTGCTCCCAGTAGCTGGTGAGGGTCTCTGCATTCTGCTTACTGCTGAACCCTACACACACACACACACACACACACACACACACACACACACACACACACACACACACACACACACACACACACACACACACACACACACACACACACACACACACACACACACACACACACACACACACACACACACACACACACACACACACACACACACACACACACACACACACACACACACACACACACACACACACACACACACACACACACACACACACACACACACACACACACAATTTTAAGATAACGGTGATTAACGAAGTCATCAAATAACTGTCGGAGAAAAGCTGTCCGCAAAACTTGAACACAATGTTTGATGTGTGTTGTCATTATTTTCAAATAAAATGTATTCTTTATTTGGTCTCACGTGAGGGAGGGGCACCCGGACCCCGGCCAGCAGGGCGAGAGCATTGCATTCTGGGCCGGGAGGGCCGGGGGGGCGGCTCAGCTGGTAGTCGGTGGGGACGGGGACACGAAGAAGCTCCGCCACCGCCGCCATGACACCTGCAACACTCTGAAGACACACAGGGTTTTATCACGGGTTAGAACATATATATAATAAATAATAATAATACAATAAAATAAATACTAATACAATAAAATAAATACTAATACAATAAAATAAATACTAATACAATACAATAAATAATAATACAATAAAATAAATAATAATACAATAAAATAAATAATAATACTACAATAAAATAAATAATACAATAAAATACGAAGACAGTAAAAGAAAGAAGAGACGACAAGAAAATAAAGAAGACGACAAGAAAAGAAAGAAGAAGACGACAAGAAAAGAAAGAAGTACAAGAAAAGACGAAGACAAGAAAAGAAAGAAGAAGACGACAAGAAAAGAAAGAAGACACAGAAAAGACGAGACAATAAAATAAAATAATAATACTACAATAAAATAAATAATACTACAATAAAATAAATAATACAATAAAATACTAATACAATAAAATAAATAATAATACTACAATAAAATAAATAATACTACAATAAAATAAATAATAATACTACAATAAAATAAATAATAATACAATATAATAAATAATAATACAATAAAATAAATAATAATACAAAAAAATAAATAATAATATCAAATAAATAATAATATAATAAAATAAATAATAATACAATAAAGTAAATAATAATAATTTTAAAAAAAATACAATAAAATAAATAATACAATAAAATAAATAATAATGTTGGGTACATTTCTGGAATATTTGTACATTAACATGTCTTTTTAAAAATATAAATAATATATATATACAGTAAAGTATACCTGCGCTGCGACGGGGTTGAGGGTGATGGCGATGGTAACCAGATCAGTGTTGGAGCAGGGAGGAGCCTGATGGTGAGGCTCCACCTTCACTTCCTGTTTCACTGCTGAGCCTACACACACACACCCACACACACACACACACACACACCCACACCCACACCCACACCCACACCCACACCCACACCCACACCCACACACACACACACACACACACACACACACACACACAACTGTTATCTTGTATATATTGATTGTTGTGCTTTTATTTATGTCTTAATGTGTGCATGTATACATTTGTCTGTTGATTGCGTGTATATGTATATACATATTTGGGATATTTCGATCTCTCTGTCCGTAAACACAAACTGAAAGATTGACTTTGACACACACACACCTTTAACTTCACAGTGACCTAATCTAACACTGACCTTTCCCCCAGGAGCAGGGCATTATGGGTAATGTAGGCGATGGGCAGGGCGATGGAGGCTCCAGTTTGATGAAGGAGAGGTCAGGGTATCGGCTGACCTCAGCGTCGCTCTCTGGAGACGAAGCGGGAACGTAACCTTCTGGAGAACTGCGGCCCGACGAGTCCACCCTGAAAGCACACCAAGAACATGGAGTCAGAAAATATCATATATGAAAAAAACAATATTAAAAGTAAAAAAGTTTCTCACTAAAAAGTACATTTGCCATGATGTATACCCAATGCTCACTGGAAGGAGCCTGAACGCACCACAGCGCATGTTTACCTGAGTTCCTCCTGGTTGTTGTGGGGGGGCGTCGGCAGGGAGGCGGGGACATCGACTGTTTTGGAGGCGTGGTTTAAACCCAGAAGCTCCTCCCCTTTCTGCTTCACACCTTTCACTGAAAACAGACGAAGAAGAGGAGGATCAGCTGTATTCTTCTTCTGCTGCTGCTTTAATAAAAAGCGTCCTTATTTACCCTCCTTCCTCTGCAGCTCTTCCGTCGAGGCGAAGCCGTTGATGTGTTTCTGTCGGGGGGGCGGGTGGGGGGGTGGGAGGCAGTGAGGCCGGGGGGGTGGGGGGGTTACTCAGGTTGTTCTGCTGGGGGGGGAAAGATGGAGAAGAGAGGAATTAATACATATCAAACACACATTTATTAACTCTCTATTCCTCTTAAAGTGTTCGAGTATTAGTATTGTAGTATTACTGCAGTATTACAGTAGCTTGTACTTGTATATGAGGGGAGAGTAGTAGTACCTTGTATATGAGGGGAGAGTAGTAGTACCTTGTATATGAGGGGAGAGTAGTAGTACTTGTATATGAGGGGAGAGTAGTAGTACCTTGTATATGAGGGGACAGTAGTAGTACCTTGTATATGAGGGGAGAGTAGTAGTACTTGTATATGAGGGGAGAGTAGTAGTACCTTGTATATGAGGGGAGAGTAGTAGTACCTTGTATATGAGGGGAGAGTAGTAGTACCTTGTATATGAGGGGAGAGTAGTAGTACCTTGTATATGAGGGGAGAGTAGTAGTAGTACCTTGTATATGAGGGGAGAGTAGTAGTACCTTGTATATGAGGGTAGAGTAGTAGTACTTGTATATGAGGGGAGAGTAGTAGTACCTTGTATATGAGGGGAGAGTAGTAGTACTTGTATATGAGGGGAGAGTAGTAGTACCTTGTATATGAGGGGAGTAGTAGTAGTACCTTGTATATGAGGGGAGAGTAGTAGTACCTTGTATATGAGGGGAGAGTAGTAGTACCTTGTATATGAGGGGAGAGTAGTAGCACCTTGTATATGAGGGAGAGTAGTAGCACCTTGTATATGAGGGGAGAGTAGTAGTACCTTGTATATGAGGGGAGAGTAGTAGTACCTTGTATATGAGGGGAGAGTAGTAGTACCTTGTATATGAGGGGAGAGTAGTAGTACCTTGTATATGAGGGGAGAGTAGTAGTACCTTGTATATGAGGGGAGAGTAGTAGTACCTTGTATATGAGGGAGAGTAGTAGTACCTTGTATATGAGGGAGAGTAGTAGTACCTTGTATATGAGGGTAGAGTAGTAGTACCTTGTATATGAGGGGAGAGTAGTAGTACCTTGTATATGAGGGGAGAGTAGTTCTACCTTGTATATGAGGGGAGAGTAGTAGTACCTAGTATATGAGGGGAGAGTAGTAGTACCTTGTATATGAGGGAGAGTAGTAGTACCTTGTATATGAGGGGAGAGTAGTAGTACCTTGTATATGAGGGGAGAGTAGTAGTACCTAGTATATGAGGGGAGAGTAGTAGTACCTTGTATATGAGGGGAGAGTAGTAGTACCTTGTATATGAGGGGAGAGTAGTAGTACCTTGTATATGAGGGTAGAGTAGTAGTCGGTGACTCCCCCCAGGCAGCCGTTCCCAAAGGATCCCGTCAGTCTGGACTCTGAGCCCAGAGAGGAGCTGCCGTACGGGGGGAAGAGGTTCAGATCTCCCCCCAGAACAGGCTCCATGAGGGGGAGAACAGACAGCTGAGCGAGAGGAGGGAGAGGGGGGAGAGAGAGAGGAGAGAGAGGAGAGAGAGGAGAGAGAGAGGGGGAAGAGCGCAGGGAGGGGGAGAGATAGAGAGAGAGAGAGAGAGAGGTCGCGATGTTTTTTTTCGCTCTCTCTCCTCGCTTTTTTTTCGCTCTCTCACTCTCGAGAGAGATATTTTTGCGAGCGAGAGGAGGCTTCATACAGAACAATCTGTTCCTCCAAATATTGTATCTACTAACAGAGATGGTAAAAGTACACACATCCTTGAAAAATGTACTTAAGGACAGTAACAAAGTATTTGTACTCCAGTACTTCCCACCTCTGTTTATTAATGTAAATATCACATATTATCCTGGAAAGACTGAGCTACTGTCTAAGGACTAAAGCAGAGATCTGTGAACAACGCTGGGAAATATGGACAGTAGAGTAGAGAGTAGAGTAGAGTGGTCCCCTGTTGTGTTTTTTGTTCTACCTTTGTAGTTGTGTGTGTTACATCCAGTGGGGCAACAAAGTATTCAGTCAGCCACCAACTGTGCAAGTTCTCCCACTTAGAAAGATGAGAGGCCTGTGATGTTCACCCTTCACTTCAACTCTGAGAGACAGGGGGGGGAAGAATCCAGGAAATCACTTTGTAGGATTTGTAATGAATGAATTGGTAAAATAAGTATTTGGTCTCCTCCAAAGAAACAAGATGTCTGGCTCTCACAGACCTGTACCTTCTCCTCTCAGAGCCTCCTCTGTCCTCCACTCGTTACCTGTACTAATGGCACCTGTTTGAACTCGTTATCAGCATAAAAGACACCTGTCCACGACCTCAAACAGTCACACTCCAAACTCCACTACGGCCAAGACCAGAGAGCTGTCAAAGGACTCCAGAAACTAAATGGTAGACCTGCACCAGGCTGGGAAGACTGCATCTGCAACAGGTAAGCAGCTTGGTGTGAAGAAAACAACTGGGAGCAATTATTAGAAAATGGAAGACGTACAAGACCACTGATAATCTCCCTCGATCTGGGGCTCCACGCAAGATCTCACCCCGTGGGGTCAACGTGATCACAAGACCGGTGAGCAAAGATCCAGAACCACACGGGGGACCGAGTCCATGACCTGCAGAGAGCTGGGCCCAGAGTAACAAAGGCTACCATCAGTTACACACTACGCCGCCAGGGACTCAAACCCTGCAGTGCCAGACGTGTCCCCCTGCTGAAGCCAGGACATGTCCAGGCCCGTCTGAAGTCTGCTAGAGAGCATTTAGATGATCCAGAAGAGGATTGGGAGAATGTCATCTGGTCAGATGAAACCACAATAGAACTTTTTGGTAAAAACTCAACGAGACGTGTTTGGAGGAGAAAGAATGCTGAGTTGCATCCAAAGAACCTACTGTGAGACATGGGGGTGGAAACATCATGCTTTGGGGCTGTGTTTCTGCAGAGGGACCAGGACGACTGATCCGTGTGAAGGAAAGAATGAATGGGGCCATGTATCGTGAGATTTTGAGTGACAACCTCCTTCCATCAGCAAGGGCATTGAAGATGAAACGTGGCTGGGTCTTTCGCATGACAATGATCCCAAACACACCGCCCGGGCAAGCAGGAGTGGCTTCGTAAGAAGCATTTCAAGGTCCTGGAGTGGCCTAGCCAGTCTCCAGATCTCAACCCCATAGAACATCTTTGGAGGGAGTTGAAAGTCCGTGTTGCCCAGCGACAGCCGCAAAGCATCACTGCTCTAGAGGAGGTCTGCATGGAGGAACGGGCCAACGTACCAGCAACAGTGAACACCTTGTGGAGACTACAGAAAACGTTTGACCTCTGTCGTTGCCAACAAAGGGTACATAACAAAGGATTGAGATGAACTTTTGTTATTGACCAAATACTTGTTTTCCACCATCATTTGCAAATAAATTCTTTAAAAATCAGACAATGTGATTTTCTGGATTCTTTCCCCTCATCCTGTCTCTCATCGTTGAAGTGTACCTAGG
>NW_027263066.1:57459-59959 GCF_902827115.2 Pseudochaenichthys georgianus | reverse complement strand
CTGAGGAGGCATTTGAGTAGGCATCTGATTGGGCATCTGAGGAGGCATCTGATTGGGCATCTGAGGAGGCCTTTGAGGAGGCATCTGATTGGGCATCTGAGGAGGCATTTGAGTGGGCATCTGATTGGGCATCTGAGGAGGCATCTGAGGGGGCATCTGATTGGGCATCTGAGGGGGCATCTGAGGGGGCATCTGAGGAGGCATTTGAGTAGGCATCTGAGGAGGCATCTGAGGAGGCCTTTGAGTAGGCATCTGATTGGGCATCTGAGGAGGCATCTGAGGAGGCCTTTGAGGGGGCATCTGATTGGGCATCTGAGGGGGCATCTGATTGGGCATCTGGTTGGGCATCTGAGGAGGCCTTTGAGGGGGCATCTGATTGGGCATCTGATTGGGCATCTGAGGGGGCATCTGATTGGGCATCTGAGGAGGCATTTGAGTAGGCATCTGATTGGGCATCTGAGGGGGCATCTGGTTGGGCATCTGAGGAGGCCTTTGAGGGGGCATCTGATTGGGCATCTGAGGGGGCATTTGAGGGGGCATCTGAGGGGGCATTTGAGGGGGCATCTGGTTGGGCATCTGGTTGGGCATCTGAGTAGGCATTTGAGGGGGCATCTGGTTGGGCATCTGAGGGGGCATCTGGGGGGGCATCTGGTTTGACAGAATAAGAGGCATTCTCTGCCCTAAAACCCCCGAAGCACTGACGCTCCCCGGGGTCCAACCAGGGGTGTTTGGTCTGAGTGTTTGTACGGGGTTTCCTGGCAGGGGCAGCAGGGGCGTCTGTGGGGGGCCGCCGGCTCTCTGGTGTTTACTCCTGTAGTCCTCGATCAACTCAGAGTGATCTTTCTGCTGCTTGCGGATCTAAAAACACACGACAACAAAAAACACACTCAGGTCAAATCAGCCGTTTCTGCTGAGTCACTGTTAGTGTAGTGAGTCGCTGTTTCTGCTGAGTCACTGTTAGTGTAGTGAGTCGCTGTTTCTGCTGAGTCACTGTTAGTGTAGTGAGTCGCTGTTTCTGCTGAGTCACTGTTAGTGTAGTGAGTCGCTGTTTCTGCTGAGTCAGTGTTTCTGCTGAGTTAGTGTTTCTGCTGAGTCAGAGTTTCTGCTGAGTTAGTGTTTCTGCTGAGTCAGAGTTTCTGCTGAGTTAGTGTTTCTGCTGAGTCAGAGTTTCTGCTGAGTTAGTGTTTCTGCTGAGTCAGAGTTTCTGCTGAGTCAGTGTTTCTGCTGAGTCAGAGTTTCTGCTGAGTTAGTGTTTCTGCTGAGTCAGAGTTTCTGCTGAGTTAGTGTTTCTGCTGAGTCAGAGTTTCTGCTGAGTCAGTGTTTCTGCTGAGTCAGTGTTTCTGCTGAGTCAGAGTTTCTGCTGAGTCTGTGTTTCTGCTGAGTCGCTGTTTCTGCTGAGTCAGAGTTTCTGCTGAGTCTGTGTTTCTGCTGAGTCGCTGTTTCTGCTGAGTTAGTGTTTCTGCTGAGTCAGAGTTTCTGCTGAGTTAGTGTTTCTGCTGAGTCAGAGTTTCTGCTGAGTCAGTGTTTCTGCTGAGTCACGGTTAGTGTTTCTGCTGAGTCAGTGTTAGTGTAGTGAGTGTGGTGTTTCTGCTGAGTCAGTGTTTCTGCTGAGTCAGTGTTTCTGCTGAGTCACGGTTAGTGTTTCTGCTGAGTCACGGTTAGTGTTTCTGCTGAGTCAGTGTTTCTGCTGAGTCACTGTTTCTGCTCAGTCAGTGTTAGTGTTTCTGCTGAGTCACTGTTAGTGTAGTGAGTGTGGTGTTTCTGCTGAGTCAGTGTTTCTGCTGAGTCAGTGTTTCTGCTGAGTCACGGTTAGTGTTTCTGCTGAGTCACTGTTAGTGTAGTGAGTGTGGTGTTTCTGCTGAGTCACGGTTTCTGCTGAGTCAGTGTTAGTGTTTCTGCTGAGTCAGTTATTTTCTACCTGCTCCAGCTGTTTCTGCAGCGCCCCCTGCTGTTCGCTGACGCTCCTCATGGTGTTGGCGTCCTCCTCGGTGAGTTCTCTTCCTGCCTTCCTGGCCGTCCTCTGTTTGGCCGACAGGGACTTCTTGGTCTTCCTGTGCGCCGCCATCTTCTCCTCCAGGAGGCGCTGTTGCATCTGCAGGAGGCGCTGCGTCTCCCCGAGCCACTCCTCGTACTGCCGTCTCTGAGCCTCGTCTGAAATACATCATAACGCAGGGGTGTCCAAACTCTTTCCACCAAGGGCCACATACAGAAACATATACGAAGGTCTGGGCCACTCTAAATAAAGGCTGTGATGAATGCACTCACTGCTGAAGCCCGGGCTGAAGTTGGGGGGGTTCGGTCTCACCAGCCGGGGGGGCGGCTTCCCGTCCTGACAGGAAGAGGAAACACACACTTCCTGTTTACCTGAACTCACTTTACAACCAGGAAGCACTTTGCATCTTAAATACTTAGGCTGCAGTCGAATAGTCCAAAAATCCTCGTCTATCCCCGTCGTCTATCTCCGTCGTCTATCCCCGTCGTCGTCCTATCCCCGTCGGCT
>NW_027263066.1:36087-57163 GCF_902827115.2 Pseudochaenichthys georgianus | reverse complement strand
TATCCCCGTCGTCTATCCCCGTCGTCTATCCCCGTCGACTATCCCCGTCGTCTATCCCCGTCGTCTATCCCGTCGTCTATCCCGTCGTCTATCCCCGTCGTCTATCCCGTCGTCTATCCCTGTCGTCTATCCCCGTCGTCTATCCCCGTCGTCTAACCCCGTCGTCTATCCCCATCTATCGTCTATCCCCGTCGTCTATCCCCGTCGTCTATCCCCGTCGTCTAACCCCGTCGTCTATCCCCGTCGTCTATCCCGTCGTCTATCTCTATCTATCGTCTATCCCCATCGTCTATCCTTATCGTCTATCCCTGTCCTCTATCCCCCGTCGTCTATCCCTGTCGTCTATCCCCATCCATCGTCTATCCCCGTCGTCTATCCCCGTCGTCTATCCCTGTCGTCTATCCCCCATCGTCTATCCCCCATCGTCTATCCCTGTCCTCTATCCCTGTCGTCTATCCCCATCCATCATCTATCCCCGTCGTCTATCCCCGTCGTCTATCCCCGTCGTCTATCCCCGTCGTCTAACCCCATCCATCGTCTATCCCCGTCGTCTATCCCTGTCGTCTATCCCCGTCGTCTATCCCCGTCGTCTATCCCCGTCGTCTATCCCTGTCCTCTATCCCTGTCGTCTATCCCCCGTCGTCTATCCCCCGTCGTCTATCCCCGTCCTCTATCCCCCGTCGTCTATCCCCCGTCGTCTATCCCGTCGTCTATCCCCATCTATCCCCATCGTCTATCCCTATCGTCTATCCCTGTCCTCTATCCCCGTCGTCTATCCCCGTCGTCTATCCCCGTCGTCTATCCCTGTCCTCTATCCCCGTCGTCTATCCCCGTCGTCTATCCCTGTCGTCTATCCCCGTCCATCGTCTATCCCCGTCGTCTATCCCCGTCGTCTATCCCCGTCGTCTATCCCTGTCCTCTATCCCTGTCGTCTATCCCCCATCGTCTATCCCCCGTCCTCTATCCCTGTCGTCTATCCCTGTCCTCTATCCCTGTCGTCTATCCCTGTCCTCTATCCCTGTCGTCTATCCCCATCCATCGTCTATCCCCGTCGTCTATCCCCGTCGTCTAACCCCGTCGTCTATCCCCGTCGTCTATCCCGTCGTCTATCCCTGTCCTCTATCCCTGTCGTCTATCCCCCGTCGTCTATCCCTGTCGTCTATCCCCATCCATCGTCTATCCCCGTCGTCTATCCCCGTCGTCTATCCCTGTCGTCTATCCCCATCCATTGTCTATCCCCGTCGTCTATCCCCGTCGTCTATCCCTGTCGTCTATCCCTGTCCTCTATCCCTGTCGTCTATCCCCCATCGTCTATCCCTGTCCTCTATCCCTGTCCTCTATCCCTGTCGTCTATCCCCCGTCGTCTATCCCTGTCGTCTATCCCCATCCATCGTCTATCCCCGTCGTCTATCCCCGTCGTCTATCCCTGTCGTCTATCCCCATCCATTGTCTATCCCCATCGTCTATCCCTGTCCTCTATCCCTGTCGTCTATCCCCCGTCGTCTATCCCTGTCGTCTATCCCCATCCATCGTCTATCCCCATCGTCTATCCCTGTCCTCTATCCCTGTCGTCTATCCCCCGTCGTCTATCCCTGTCGTCTATCCCCATCCATCGTCTATCCCCGTCGTCTATCCCCGTCGTCTATCCCTGTCGTCTATCCCCATCCATTGTCTATCCCCGTCGTCTATCCCCGTCGTCTATCCCCGTCGTCTATCCCTGTCCTCTATCCCTGTCGTCTATCCCTGTCGTCTATCCCCCGTCGTCTATCCCTGTCGTCTATCCCCATCCATCGTCTATCCCCGTCGTCTATCCCTGTCGTCTATCCCCATCCATTGTCTATCCCCGTCGTCTATCCCCGTCGTCTATCCCCGTCGTCTATCCCTGTCCTCTATCCCTGTCCTCTATCCCTGTCGTCTATCCCCGTCGTCTATCCCTGTCGTCTATCCCCATCTATCGTCTATCCCCGTCGTCTATCCCCGTCGTCTATCCCTGTCCTCTATCCCTGTCCTCTATCCCTGTCGTCTATCCCCGTCGTCTATCCCTGTCGTCTATCCCCATCTATCGTCTATCCCCGTCCTCTATCCCTGTCGTCTAACCCTGTCGTCTATCCCCCATCGTCTATCCCCCGTCGTCTATCCCTGTCCTCTATCCCTGTCGTCTATCCCCATCCATCGTCTATCCCCATCCATCGTCTATCCCCGTCGTCTATCCCTGTCGTCTATCCCCATCTATCGTCTATCCCCGTCGTCTATCCCCGTCGTCTATGCCCGTCGTCTAACCCCGTCGTCTATCCCGTCGTCTATCCCCGTCGACTATCCCCGTCGTCTATCCCCGTCGTCTATCCCCGTCGTCTATCCCCGTCCTCTATCCCCGTCGTCTATCCCCGTCCTCTATCCCCGTCCTCTATCCCCGTCCTCTATCCCCGTCGTCTATCCCCGTCGTCTATCCCCGTCGTCTATCCCCGTCGTCTATCCCCGTCGTCTATCCCCGTCGACTATCCCCGTCGACTATCCCCGTCGTCTATCCCCGTCGTCTATCCCCGTCGTCTATCCCCGTCGTCTATCCCCGTCGACTATCCCCGTCGTCTATCCCCGTCGTCTATCCCCGTCGTCTATCCCGTCGTCTATCCCCGTCGTCTATCCCGTCGTCTATCCCCATCTATCGTCTATCCCCGTCGTCTATCCCCGTCGTCTATCCCCGTCGTCTAACCCCGTCGTCTATCCCCGTCGTCTATCCCGTCGTCTATCTCTATCTATCGTCTATCCCCATCGTCTATCCTTATCGTCTATCCCCCGTCGTCTATCCCTGTCGTCTATCCCCATCCATCGTCTATCCCCGTCGTCTATCCCCGTCGTCTATCCCTGTCGTCTATCCCCCATCGTCTATCCCCCGTCCTCTATCCCTGTCCTCTATCCCTGTCGTCTATCCCCCATCGTCTATCCCTGTCCTCTATCCCTGTCGTCTATCCCCATCCATCATCTATCCCCGTCGTCTATCCCCGTCGTCTATCCCCGTCGTCTATCCCCGTCGTCTAACCCCGTCGTCTATCCCCGTCGTCTATCCCGTCGTCTATCCCCGTCGTCTATCCCTGTCGTCTATCCCCGTCGTCTATCCCCGTCGTCTATCCCCGTCGTCTATCCCCGTCGTCTAACCCCATCCATCGTCTATCCCCGTCGTCTATCCCCGTCGTCTATCCCCGTCGTCTATCCCCGTCGTCTATCCCCGTCGTCTAACCCCATCCATCGTCTATCCCCGTCGTCTATCCCTGTCGTCTATCCCCGTCGTCTATCCCCGTCGTCTATCCCCGTCGTCTATCCCCGTCGTCTATCCCCGTCGTCTAACCCCATCCATCGTCTATCCCCGTCGTCTATCCCGTCGTCTATCCCTGTCCTCTATCCCTGTCGTCTATCCCTGTCGTCTATCCCCGTCGTCTATCCCCGTCGTCTATCCCCGTCGTCTATCCCCGTCGTCTATCCCCGTCGTCTATCCCCGTCGTCTATCCCCGTCGTCTAACCCCGTCGTCTATCCCCGTCGTCTATCCCGTCGTCTATCCCTGTCCTCTATCCCTGTCGTCTATCCCCCGTCGTCTATCCCTGTCGTCTATCCCCATCCATCGTCTATCCCCGTCGTCTATCCCTGTCGTCTATCCCCCGTCGTCTATCCCTGTCGTCTATCCCCATCCATCGTCTATCCCCGTCGTCTATCCCCGTCGTCTATCCCCGTCGTCTATCCCTGTCGTCTATCCCCCATCGTCTATCCCCCGTCCTCTATCCCTGTCCTCTATCCCTGTCGTCTATCCCTGTCGTCTATCCCCATCCATCGTCTATCCCCGTCGTCTATCCCCGTCGTCTATCCCTGTCGTCTATCCCCATCCATCGTCTATCCCCGTCGTCTATCCCTGTCGTCTATCCCCGTCGTCTATCCCTGTCGTCTATCCCCATCCATCGTCTATCCCCGTCGTCTATCCCTGTCGTCTATCCCCCGTCGTCTATCCCTGTCGTCTATCCCCATCCATCGTCTATCCCCGTCGTCTATCCCCGTCGTCTATCCCTGTCCTCTATCCCTGTCGTCTATCCCCCATCGTCTATCCCTGTCCTCTATCCCTGTCCTCTATCCCTGTCGTCTATCCCCATCCATCATCTATCCCCGTCGTCTATCCCCGTCGTCTATCCCCGTCGTCTATCCCCGTCGTCTATCCCGTCGTCTATCCCCATCTATCGTCTATCCCTGTCCTCTATCCCTGTCGTCTATCCCCATCCATCGTCTATCCCCATCGTCTATCCCTGTCGTCTATCCCTATCGTCTATCCCTGTCCTCTATCCCCGTCGTCTATCCCCGTCGTCTATCCCCGCCGTCTATCCCCATCTATCGTCTATCGTCTATCCCTTGACCTCTGAGTGAAAGGTCACGGGGCTAAGGGATAGTGGATAGGAGAATCCAAAAGGACTTAGGAGAAGAGACTGCGGTACTTTAGAGAATCGACTGCACTTTCACTATCCGACGTGTTTATGATGCGCCAGCGGACGTCCTGAATGTGCGTCTGCTGCTGTGGGGTAACCATGGAAACCACAGTTTTCTATACAGCGGACTACAACATGGATGTTCAATAAGAACGAGGGACTCCTGTAAACTCATCTAGAGACTCTGCTCCGTGCTCTGATGCTGCTGCTTTGCTTTATGAACGTGGACAACAGAGAAACAGATTCTTCAGGACCAAAGTTGGAATTGAAATAAAAAAGGAAAGTGAAACTTCTGCTCGTCTCCCTCTCCCTCCGGTCCACGTTAATACAAATGATCCCAATACGTATGATTGTATGAACTAAAGATCTTAATAAGCACCGTAACTTTCATGATATCATTTCTCCGTCATAATCGGTTGTTTCCGTGAACGGCCGACTGTTGAGTGACGGCAAATGCTGCGGCTGCAATGCATTGTGGGGCAGCATTTTCTCCTCTCCTCTCGGTGAGGGAGGTCCAGTGGTTCCTAAGTTAAAGGAGGCTATAAAGGAAGTTTGAAACCTCCTTTCCTTTCATCTAGAGAATTCAAACATGGCTGCCACTGAGGGCCTTCCGGGTCATTTCACTCCGTGAGGAAGGTTCCTCAGAGAAACGGACTATTCGACCGCAGCCCAAGTAAACACACTTTATATCTGCTGTAACTCACCTGCAGCACCATGTGTGGAGGGGGCGCCTCAGGACCCGGGGCCACCGGAGCAAGCGGGGGTACTGGAGCCTGCTGGAACCTGACACACACACACACACACACACACACACACACACACACACACACACACACACACACACACACACACACACACACACACACACACACACACACACACACACACACACACACACACACACACACACACACACACACACACACACACACACACACACACACACACACACACACACACACACACACACACACACACACACACACACACACACACACACACACACACACACACACACACACACACACACACACACACACACACACAATAATTAATATACAGAAAAAGGTATATACATTTTGTGCACGAACAGGAGAAGCAGAAGCAGTGACACTGGGCAGCTCTGTTGTGATTGGACAACGGCTAAGAGATGTCCCGCCCCCTTCCATACAATGTGTTGGACCATCATTTGTCTAGAAGGGATTTTTATGTATTCTCACTGTAAACGACAGACGGCTCACGGCCCGTCCACACAGGCATGGAAAAAATCTTGAAAAATCTTGATGCTGGGCGTGTCTGAAGCGTGGCGATTTTTTGCGACCAACAACCAATCACATGAATCTCCGCCCCCGACATACAAAGCATAGCAATGTTAAAACGAAGTAAACTGGATATAAACTCCCCAAACAGGCGAAACCCTACCAGTTCCCCCACTGTCTCTGCCCCCTCCCTCCATGCCTGGCTCCTCCGGTTTGTATCCCGTTAATAGTCTGGTCGTAAAGAACCGGGTGATTTGCTCCCGTAACTTCTCGTTTGGAATATGAGGAAATGAACTGCTGGCTCTCCCAGCTTGCACGCGGTTTGATTGGCTAGCGCTTGTACCAGCGGGATTTGCATAAACGGGATTTGATTGGCTGACGCCAGCTTCGAAAGCATCGGGAGCATCAAAAGTTGAACATTGCTCAACTTGTGATGCTCGCGATGCAAAGCCATGCTCCGCTCCCCACAATGCAGTTCGGCGAAGATTCAAAATCTTCTACGTCACCCCATTCAAGTGAATGGGCGAAGCTTTGAAAGATTTTGTTCATGCCTGTGTGTGGACGGGCCGTTACAGAGAACATTGTATTGTCTATGATTGTATACGATAAGATAAGATGGACTTGTGACACATGTGAAAAGCTGAATAAAAAATAATTAAAACAAATAGGGTTACGGCACGGACACACCAACTCCAGCTCTCGACAGGTCGGGGAAAGCCCCGTGAGCTTCTCGCTGTAGAGGGAACATGGAACGCACGCTATTTGTTGTTGTTTATATCACGCAGTCTGTTCTTCTTCTCTCGGTTATCACGCGGTCCGTCTTCCGGTTGTTGCCTCTTTTGAATGACGAATACACACTACCGCCGCCTGCTGGTAAGGAGAGTTATTGCCACTCCCGCATGCGCAGTTCGTACGCGCTTCTTGGCCGTGGGCTGGAGTCTTTGCGGGGTGTTCCAGAGACACACGGCCGAGACGCAGAGACGCGAGGCGACGCCACAGCCGGGTCCGTCTGAGTCAGTTCTTCGGAGGCCGATTGGTGTGTCCGGGCCTTCCCTCTTTAAGTAAATAATATGCGTACCTGTTGATGCCCATGGGGTTGAGTCCCAGGCTGCTCTGCGTCATCACCTTGTTGATTCCCTTCAGAGCCACCATCTTTGCCTTCATGATGGGGTCTGAGATCGAGTCGAAGTCTGCAGGAAACACAGAGAGAGAAACACGAGTCCTTTCAAATTAAAAGCACACGAATGGAGAAAATCACAAATGCCTTAGGACTTCAGAAAACCTGTAATGCTACTACCATAATGCAGTGTGTAGTATACACTTCATTCAATATGATCAAGGTCAAGTTGCCTAAACTCACCATGTCATCTTGATTCATTTGTTTATTCTTTTCTCCCCTTAAAATCAGTGTTTCTCAAACTTTTTCGTACCAAGGACACTTAACCAATAAAAAAACACTCGCGGACCACCTAACTCCACAAATATCCAAAAACACATCGTTTTTCTAGAACAGATTACAAATCGCCTGAAAATGGTACAAACAGGCGGCTACATGTGTGACATAGGTGTTGCACTTGGCTATATTATGCAATCGAAAGTGAAACTTAAGCTCGCTCCATTGCGGAGATATTCCCGCGAGAGTGCGGAAAACTTACATTTAGTCATTTATTTCAAATGTGAAATGTTACCAATATACTCACGGACCACTAGGGGGCGCACACGGACCACACTTTGAGAAGCACTGCCTTAAGGGTAGGGTAGGTAAGAATGGAGAAACCAGCTCGAGTGCGCTAGAATCTGAAAGTACGCAGTAGGGTGGTCCTTAGTGCCATGTACAATTTAGAATTCATTTATTTTAAGCTCCAACCACCGGAATTCGTTATGATAGTCAAGAAAACTGTCCTGGTGAATGTTTTCCTCGATCTGACAGCATGTACCCCCCCCTCATCGAGCTGGGCTGCCACGCCAGCAGCTGCAACTGAGGCTACACTTCCAGGTCGATGAGGGGGGCTAAATGTTGTCAGATTGAGGACAACATTCACCAGGAGAGTTTTCTTGACTAATAGAATGAATTCTGGGGGATGGAGCTGAGACTTTCAATTTTAAGGACCACCCTAGTACGCAGCAGAAAAGAATCTGCCCCTTCCTTCAGACTTCCTCAAAAAAAGTTGTATATCTATTTATTTTTGTATGTGGCGCTGTCCTGGTTCTGGTCTTACCTATAGGGGGGGCCCCTGGGTCGTTAGGGCCCCTCTGTCGGATCAGCGCCTGCATCTGTTTCTGCTGCTGCTGCTCCTGGCGCTCCTGGTCCAGAAGGTCCTGCAGGAGGAGAGGCTGGTCCTGAAGGAGGAGGTGCCTCTGCTCCAGATCCTGCAACTGGAGCTGGTTCTGGATCTGGTCCGCGATCTGTGTCTCGATCTGGTTCTGGATCTGGATTTGGATCTGGTTCTGGAGGAAGGGGCCCTGGTTCTGGGTGGAGGTGCCCGGGTGAGGGAGCTGGTTCTGGGGGGGAAAGAGAGTCGAGGGAGGGGGTCCAAACGGTCTCTGCTGGAAGACGGGGCGCGGAGCTGAAGCAGGGAAGGGAAACGTTTAGATGTAGAAACTGTCGTGTCAAATGTTCATATAACCATTTAAATAATATATAGATTATGTCTTGTACTCTGATTACCTTTTACTCGTTTAAATAGTATTTTGAATCCTATATGTGTTTAACAGAGACATATGTTTAGGGTTTACTTTTCAGGAAGGGCAAAAGGTGGATTAGCAAATGTTTAAGGACTGGAGGGTTTAATGATGTTCAGATGCATCATGGGGGATTTAAGGGCGGGACCAGTTGGATCTTCTCTCTAATATATAATGTTTCTGGAAGCTGCAAAGCCATGTTATCCTCTGAGGATGAAGCTGCTCTGTTCCTGCATTTGAGATCGATTCCAATTGTATATTGACTTTCTTTATTACTTTATTAAATATAAAAAAAGAAAAACTTGGTCAAAAATGGTCCATTCATCAGTTTGTCTTAAGAATTTCCTCCACAGAAACATTTGGAAATTTGCAAAAAGAACGTTTCTTACCTCCAGCCATGGGGGTCTGAACCCTAGGAGCCATGCCTGCTGACAGAGCCTGTTCCTGGGTCTGGAAAGCCGGTAGAGCCCCTGATCCTGATCCACATCCTGTTTCAGTCTGGGCTCCGTCCAGAACTTCCTGTTTCACCTGAGCCAGTTCCGACTTCCTGTCCCCCGCCTCCTCCACCTGCTCCCCGAGGTCCAGCTCCTCGTTGAACATGTCCTTCTTGTCCTCCAGGTTCAGCTCCGGGTCGGCGTAGGCGATCAGGTCGAACTTCCCCGACAGCAGGAAGTCGTCCAGGTGGAGGTCGTTGGTTCCCAGATCCAAGTCCTCTTTACCTGAGAATTAAAACAGATAGTTTACAGTGTAGTAGGAAAAGTCAAGAGAACTCAAGAGAACTCAACAGGAATCAACAGGACTCAAGAGGACTCAAGAGAGCTCAACAGGACTCAAGAGAACTCAAGAGGACTCAAGAGAACTCGACAGGACTCAAGAGAACTCAACAGGACTCAAGAGAGCTCAAGAGGACTCAAGAGAACTCGACAGGACTCAAGAGAACTCAACAGGACTCAAGAGAACTCAGCATGACTCAAGAGAACTCGACAGGACTCTAGAGAACTCAACAGGACTCTAGAGAACTGGACAGGACTGAAGAGAACTCGACAGGACTGAAGAGAACTCAACAGGACTCAAGAGAACTAAACAGGACTCAAGAGAACTCAACAGGACTCAAGAGAACTCAACAGGACTCTAGAGAACTCAACAGGACTCAAGAGAACTCAACAGGACTCAGGAGAACTCAACAGGACTCTAGAGAACTGGACAGGACTGAAGAGAACTCAACAGGACTCAAGAGAACTAAACAGGACTCAAGAGAACTCAACAGGACTCAAGAGAACTCAACAGGACTCAAGAGAACTCAACAGGACTCAAGAGAACTCAACAGGACTCTAGAGAACTCAACAGGACTCAAGAGAACTCAACAGGACTCAAGAGAACTCAACAGGACTCAGGAGAACTCAACAGGACTCAAGAGAACTCAACAGGACTCTAAAGAACTCAAGAGAACTCAACAGGACTCAAGAGAACTCAACAGGACTCAAGAGAACTCAACAGGACTCTAGAGGACTCAAGAGAACTCAACAGGACTCAAGAGAACTCAACAGGACTCAAGAGAACTCAACAGGACTCTAAAGAACTCAAGAGAACTCAACAGGACTCAAGAGAACTCAACAGGACTCAAGAGAACTCAACAGGACTCAAGAGAACTCGACAGGACTGAAGAGAACTCCGGAGAACTTCAGCAGAACACAGGAGATGTCAATATAACTCAGCAGAACTTAATAGTTTATAAATATTTATTGTATTCTCATTCAAATAAAAGCGTACCGTCTTCAGGGTCCAGGTTCAGGTTCAGGTCCACCAGATCTTTCACCTCCACGTCTTCCAGGTCTTTCACAGCCGAGTCCTCCAGGTGTTCCTCGAGGTTCTCCAGGCTCTGTTGATGCTGCTGCTGCTGGTTCAGATGCTCCAGAGTCACCTGCTGGCCCATGGGTCTGAGGGGGGAAGGGTGAGGGTCTCTGGGGGGCAGAATATGGGTCTCAGGCTGGGGAAAGTTCAGCCTCAAACGGTGCTCTGGAGCCTGGTGACGGAGCTCGATGTACGGCTGTCCCATGATGCTGTGCTGCTGCAGGGGGAGGGAGCGCGGGAGGAAGGGCTGCTGGACACCTGGGGGGAGGAGGGGGAAATTAAAGGTTTTATGCTCAGCAGCCACAGTGTAGAAATGGCCATGAAATTATTCTGACCTGAGCTCCTCCAACAATGCAACATATATAATAAAATACAACAAAAAAAAATAGTGCAAAAAGTCTATATACATGTCAAGAGAATATGATATGTACAAGAACAGAATATTAAATTAAATAATGTACATTAAGGCGAGACACGGCAGGCAAAAACATCGTTTTTCAAGAACTGGTCAACTCTGGAGATTTTGTGCTATTTTGATTCTATAACGTCTTTTCTTTCAGGCATTTGGAAGGAAAACAAATGACCCCACGTCGTGAAGGCGCAAGCTGTCGTCCAGAGAACAGGAGGGTTCAGCTCGCGCCTCACTGCAATCTTTAAAGGTCGTTTTCTCAAAATCTGTTTTTTCTCCTACTTTTGAGTTCGAAATTTGAACTTCAGTAGCACGTAGAGACACCAAACCTTCCAGTTATATTCCTATCAATATTATGAAGGCTTTTACAGAAGGGTTTGTTCATATATCATTCATAGCCTGAATTATACAATATCGTATACCTAAAAACATGGCGGAAATGGATATTTTAGGGCTGTTGACAGTATTTTCTGATTTATGGAGTGACAAAAAGAGATATCCAAAATCCCTTCTGTAAAAGCCTTAGATGCTAATATGACTACAAAATGAAACGAGAATTTTGAACCTGGCTTTATCCAAAGTTCAGATCATTTGCATATTTAAACATGCTATTTCAGAAAACTTGTAATACAAAAAACAATTACCTTATTGTAAGTAATTAACTGGAGACATTTCTAGCTGATGCTTTAAGTTAAAAAAATTACCCTATTCACCTGGGGTGTCTCGCCTTAAGACGAGATTAAATACGGTTTATTGCGGTGACTAGTCTGGTGGTTTTTGACCTGAAACTGAGTCTGGTGGTTTTAGTCCTGAAACTGTCCCTGAGTCTGGAGGTTTTAGACCTGAAACTGAGTCTGGTGGGTTTAGTCCTGAAACTGTCCCCGAGTCTGGTGGTTTTAGACCTGAAACTGAGTCTGGTGGGTTTAGTCCTGAAACTGTCCCTGAGTCTGGTGGTTTTAGTCCTGAAACTGAGTCTGGTGGTTTTAGTCCTGAAACTGTCCCTGAGTCTGGAGGTTTTAGACCTGAAACTGAGTCTGGTGGGTTTAGTCCTGAAACTGTCCCCGAGTCTGGTGGTTTTAGACCTGAAACTGAGTCTGGTGGGTTTAGTCCTGAAACTGTCCCTGAGTCTGGTGGGTTTAGTCCTGAAACTGTCCCTGAGTCTGGTGGTTTTAGACCTGAAACTGAGTCTGGTGGGTTTAGTCCTGAAACTGTCCCCGAGTCTGGTGGTTTTAGACCTGAAACTGAGTCTGGTGGGTTTAGTCCTGAAACTGTCCCTGAGTCTGGTGGTTTTAGTCCTGAAACTGTCCCTGAGTCTGGTGGTTTTAGACCTGAAACTGAGTCTGGTGGGTTTAGTCCTGAAACTGTCCCTGAGTCTGGTGGGTTTAGTCCTGAAACTGTCCCTGAGTCTGGAGGTTTTAGTCCTGAAACTGTCCCTGAGTCTGGTGGTTTTAGTCCTGAAACTGTCCCTGAGTCTGGTGGTTTTAGTCCTGAAACTGTCCCTGAGTCTGGTGGTTTTAGTCCTGAAACTGTCCCTGAGTCTGGTGGTTTTAGACCTGAAACTGTCCCTGAGTCTGGAGGTTTTAGTCCTGAAACTGTCCCTGAGTCTGGTGGTTTTAGACCTGAAACTGTCCCTGAGTCTGGTGGTTTTAGACCTGAAACTGTCCCTGAGTCTGGTGGTTTTAGTCCTGAAACTGTCCCTGAGTCTGGTGGTTTTAGTCCTGAAACTGTCCCTGAGTCTGGTGGTTTTAGTCCTGAAGCTGTCCCTGAGTCTGGAGGTTTTAGTCCTGAAACTGTCCCTGAGTCTGGTGGTTTTAGTCCTGAAGCTGTCCCTGAGTCTGGAGGTTTTAGTCCTGAAGCTGTCCCTGAGTCTGGTGGTTTTAGTCCTGAAACTGTCCCTGAGTCTGGTGGTTTTAGTCCTGAAACTGTCCCTGAGTCTGGTGGTTTTAGTCCTGAAGCTGTCCCTGAGTCTGGTGGTTTTTGACCTGAAACTGAGTCTGGTGGTTTTAGTCCTGAAACTGTCCCCGAGTCTGGTGGTTTTAGACCTGAAACTGTCCCTGAGTCTGGTGGTTTTAGTCCTGAAACTGTCCCTGAGTCTGGTGGTTTTAGTCCTGAAGCTGTCCCTGAGTCTGGTGGGTTTAGACCTGAAACTGAGTCTGGAGGTTTTAGTCCTGAAACTGTCCCTGAGTCTGGTGGTTTTAGTCCTGAAACTGTCCCTGAGTCTGGTGGTTTTAGTCCTGAAGCTGTCCCTGAGTCTGGTGGTTTTAGTCCTGAAGCTGTCAGAGTCTGGTGGTTTTAGTCCTGAAACTGTCCCTGAGTCTGGTGGTTTTAGTCCTGAAACTGTCCCTGAGTCTGGTGGTTTTAGTCCTGAAGCTGTCCCTGAGTCTGGTGGTTTTTGACCTGAAACTGAGTCTGGAGGTTTTAGTCCTGAAACTGTCCCTGAGTCTGGTGGTTTTAGTCCTGAAACTGTCCCTGAGTCTGGTGGTTTTAGTCCTGAAACTTTCCCTGAGTCTGGTGGTTTTAGACCTGAAACTGTCTCTGAGTCTGGTGGTTTTAGTCCTGAAACTGTTCCTGAGTCTGGAGGTTTTAGTCCTGAAACTGAGTCTGGTGGGTTTAGTCCTGAAACTGTCCCCGAGTCTGGTGGTTTTAGACCTGAAACTGAGTCTGGTGGGTTTAGTCCTGAAACTGTCCCTGAGTCTGGTGGTTTTAGACCTGAAACTGAGTCTGGTGGGTTTAGTCCTGAAACTGTCCCCGAGTCTGGTGGTTTTAGACCTGAAACTGAGTCTGGTGGGTTTAGTCCTGAAACTGTCCTTGAGTCTGGTGGTTTTAGTCCTGAAACTGTCCCTGAGTCTGGTGGTTTTAGACCTGAAACTGAGTCTGGTGGGTTTAGTCCTGAAACTGTCCCTGAGTCTGGTGGGTTTAGTCCTGAAACTGTCCCTGAGTCTGGTGGTTTTAGACCTGAAACTGAGTCTGGTGGGTTTAGTCCTGAAACTGTCCCTGAGTCTGGAGGTTTTAGTCCTGAGTCTGGAGGTTTTAGTCCTGAGTCTGGTGGTTTTAGTCCTGAGTCTGGTGGTTTTAGTCCTGAGTCTGGAGGTTTTAGTCCTGAAACTGTCCCTGAGTCTGGTGGTTTTAGTCCTGAAACTGTCCCTGAGTCTGGTGGTTTTAGTCCTGAAACTGTCCCTGAGTCTGGTGGTTTTAGTCCTGAAACTGTCCCTGAGTCTGGAGGTTTTAGTCCTGAAACTGTCCCCGAGTCTGGTGGTTTTAGACCTGAAACTGTCCCTGAGTCTGGTGGTTTTAGTCCTGAAACTGTCCCTGAGTCTGGAGGTTTTAGTCCTGAAACTGTCCCTGAGTCTGGTGGTTTTAGTCCTGAAACTGTCCCTGAGTCTGGTGGTTTTAGTCCTGAAACTGTCCCTGAGTCTGGAGGTTTTAGACCTGAAACTGTCCCTGAGTCTGGAGGTTTTAGTCCTGAAACTGTCCCTGAGTCTGGTGGTTTTAGTCCTGAAACTGTCTCTGAGTCTGGAGGTTTTAGTCCTGAAACTGTCCCTGAGTCTGGTGGTTTTAGTCCTGAAACTGTCCCTGAGTCTGGTGGTTTTAGTCCTGAAACTGTCCCTGAGTCTGGAGGTTTTAGTCCTGAAACTGTCCCTGAGTCTGGTGGTTTTAGTCCTGAAACTGTCCCTGAGTCTGGAGGTTTTAGTCCTGAAACTGTCCCTGAGTCTGGTGGTTTTAGTCCTGAAACTGTCCCTGAGTCTGGAGGTTTTAGTCCTGAAACTGTCCCTGAGTCTGGTGGTTTTAGTCCTGAAACTGTCCCTGAGTCTGGTGGTTTTAGTCCCGAAACTGTCCCTGAGTCTGGAGGTTTTAGTCCTGAAACTGTCCCTGAGTCTGGTGGTTTTAGTCCTGAAACTGAGTCTGGTGGTTTTAGACCTGAAACTGTCCCTGAGTCTGGTGGTTTTAGTCCTGAAACTGTCCCTGAGTCTGGTGGTTTTAGTCCTGAAACTGTCCCTGAGTCTGGAGGTTTTAGTCCTGATGCTGTCCCTGAGTCTGGTGGTTTTAGTCCTGAAACTGAGTCTGGTGGTTTTAGACCTGAAACTGTCCCTGAGTCTGGTGGTTTTAGTCCTGAAACTGTCCCTGAGTCTGGTGGTTTTAGTCCTGAAACTGTCCCTGAGTCTGGAGGTTTTAGTCCTGATGCTGTCTCTGAGTTTGGTGGTTTTAGTCCTGAAACTGTCCCTGAGTCTGGTGGTTTTAGTCCTGATGCTGTCTCTGAGTTTGGTGGTTTTAGTCCTGAAACTGTCCCTGAGTCTGGAGGTTTTAGTCCTGATGCTGTCTCTGAGTTTGGTGGTTTTAGTCCTGAAACTGTCCCTGAGTCTGGAGGTTTTAGTCCTGATGCTGTCTCTGAGTTTGGTGGTTTTAGTCCTGAAACTGTCCCTGAGTCTGGTGGTTTTAGTCCTGAAGCTGCGGTACCGCCTGCCAGACTGCATGGGGGTCTTTTATAATCCTGAGGGCTTTCTTGCTGAGCCGCTGGGTCCTCCATGGATGGACTTTAATCAGTGAATATGATAATAAGACGGCCTTATAGTTCCTAATTACTGTTCTGTTAATTGATTAATTGCTGCATTATACTGCCAGTTACCTTGCATCATGTGAGGGTGAGCTCCAGGAGCAGGGAGGGGCCGGATCCCGGTGTAATCCCCCGGCATCGGCCTCCTCATCTGGGCCGGGACTCCCTCCATCAGGCCGAGCCCAGAGACAGGCACTGATCCCTGGGGAAGACGCAGGAAGGAGTCCTGGAGCCCTGCTGGAGCTCCTTGAGGAACGCCAAACCTGGAGGAGAGAGAGGAGGCGTTAGACATTAAACATTGAATACTGCTTTCTGTTCCTCCATCTTGTGACTGTGTGACTCCCTCTCTTGGATATCAGCATGTGAAGGACACTGCTCAGGAACTAGTCTCTGTATGTGATGACTACTTCCATTCTGGAGAGGATCACAGATACATGGATCCTGAGATTGAAGATCAAGCCGGTGACCAGGGATTATTAACATTTAAAGTTTGCAGAAAGTCAACATTTTAAGATTTTGAGAAAAAAGTCAGAATTCTGAGATTTTGAGGAAAGAGTCAGAATTTTGAGGAAATTAGAAAAAAGTCCGAATTTTAAGAACAAAGTAAGAATTTGGAGAAAAAAGTCCGGATTTTGAGATTTTGAGAAAAAGTCCGAATTTTGATGAGAAAGTCAGAATTGTGAATTTGAACACACCTCATGACCGGGCCTCGGACCCCCATCTCTCTGGGGGTGAAGCCCCTCTGCTGCTCCCCAGGGAACCCTCCAGGGAACCGGGGAACCTGAGCGGGTCCAACGGGCCTCATGGTGCCGGGGTAAGGAGGCGGGGGCCTTCCAAACATCTCTGCAGCAGGGTTAGCTGAGGGGTCCGGCTGGGGCCAGAGACGTGGTGTTGCAGAACCAGAAGGGGGTCCGGGGAGAACAGCCGAACCAGCTTCCTGCAGACCTTTCTCCTGACGCAGAGCACTCTTCTGCTGCTGCTGCCTCAGGATCAGCTGCCGGAGACGCTGACGCTTAGAAACAGAACATATAGAACGTGAGAACACTCAGGAACAGTAAAGAGAACTTAGGAAAAGTCTGGAGAACTCGAGAGAAGTCAGGAGAACTCAGGACAAGACAAGAGAATTCAGGAGAAGTCAAAAGAAGTCAGGAGAAGTCATGAGAAGTCTGGAGAACTCGAGAGAACTTAAATGTACTCCGGAGAAGTCAAGAGAAGTCACAAGAACTCAAAAGAAACCAGGAGACGTCAAGAGAAGTCAGCAGAAGTCAAGAGAAAACCAGGAGAAGTCAAGAGACGTCAGCAGAAGTCAAGAGAAGTCAAGAGAAAGTCAGCAGAAGTCAAGAGAAGTCAGCAGAAGTCAAGAAAAAGTCAGCAGAAGTCAAGAGCAGTCAAGAGGAAGTCAAGAGGAAGTCAGCAGAAGTCAAGAGAAGTCAGCAGAAGTCAAGAGAAAGTCAGCAGAAGTCAAGAGAAAGTCAGCAGAAGTCAAGAGAAGGTCAGCAGAAGTCAAGAGAAGTCAGCAGAAGTCAAGAGAAGTCAAGAGAAAGTCAGCAGAAGTCAAGAGAAAGTCAGCAGAAGTCAAGAGAAGTCAAGAGGAAGTCAGCAGAAGTCAAGAGAAGTCAGCAGAAGTCAAGAGAAAGTCAGCAGAAGTCAAGAGAAGGTTAGCAGAAGTCAAGAGAAAGTCAGCAGAAGTCAAGAGAAGTCAAGAGGAAGTCAGCAGAAGTCAAGAGAAGTCAGCAGAAGTCAAGAGAAAGTCAGCAGAAGTCAAGAGAAGGTTAGCAGAAGTCAAGAGAAGTCAGCAGAAGTCAAGAGAAGTCAAGAGGAAGTCAAGAGGAAGTCAGCAGAAGTCAAGAGAAGGTCAGCAGAAGTCAAGAGAAGTCAGCAGAAGTCAAGAAAAAGTCAAGAGGAAGTCAGCAGAAGTCAAGAGAAAGTCAGCAGAAGTCAAGAGAAGGTTAGCAGAAGTCAAGAGAAAGTCAGCAGAAGTCAAGAGAAGTCAAGAGGAAGTCAGCAGAAGTCAAGAGAAGTCAGCAGAAGTCAAGAGAAAGTCAGCAGAAGTCAAGAGAAGGTTAGCAGAAGTCAAGAGAAGTCAGCAGAAGTCAAGAGAAGTCAAGAGAAGTCAGCAGAAGTCAAGAGAAAGTCAGCAGAAGTCAAGAGAAAGTCAGCAGAAGTCAAGAGAAGTCAAGAGGAAGTCAAGAGGAAGTCAGCAGAAGTCAAGAGAAGGTCAGCAGAAGTCAAGAGAAGTCAGCAGAAGTCAAGAAAAAGTCAAGAGGAAGTCAGCAGAAGTCAGCAGAAGTCAGCAGAAGTCAAGAGAAAGTCAGCAGAAGTCAAGAGAAAGTCAGCAGAAGTCAAGAGAAGTCAAGAGGAAGTCAAGAGGAAGTCAGCAGAAGTCAAGAGAAGTCAGCAGAAGTCAAGAGAAGTCAGCAGAAGTCAAGAGAAGTCAGCAGAAGTCAAGAGAAGTCAAGAGAAAGTCAGCAGAAGTCAAGAGAAAGTCAGCAGAATCAAGAGAAGTCAAGAGGAAGTCAAGAGGAAGTCAGCAGAAGTCAAGAGAAGGTCAGCAGAAGTCAAGAGAAGTCAGCAGAAGTCAAGAGAAGTCAGCAGAAGTCAAGAAAAAGTCAAGAGGAAGTCAGCAGAAGTCAAGAGAAAGTCAGCAGAAGTCAAGAGAAAGTCAGCAGAAGTCAAGAGGAAGTCAAGAGGAAGTCAGCAGAAGTCAAGAGAAGTCAGCAGAAGTCAAGAGAAGGTCAGCAGAAGTCAAGAGAAAACCAGGAGAAGTCAAGAGACGTCAGCAGAAGTCAAGAGAAGGTCATCAGAAGTCAAGAGACGTCAGCAGAAGTCAAGAGAAGGTCATCAGAAGTCAAGAGAAAGTCAGCAGAAGTCAAGAGAAAGTCAGCAGAAGTCAAGAGAAGTCAGCAGAAGTCAAGAGAACTCAGTAGAACTCAGTAGAACTCCAATGAATAACTTTATTATCTGGCCCTACCTGTCTGAGCTTCTCCTCGGAGTCCCCGAGCTGAGGCAGCATGCTCATTGGTCCGTCTAAGGAGGCCCCGCCCAGCACTGCCATCTCATTGGCTGTCGTCTTGTCTGTCTGTGAGGGGCCTGGTGTCATGTGACCCTGCTGCTCGAACGGGTCGTGAACCGGAGTCTGGCTGCCGTGGTACCCGCTCTCCTCCGACATCCCAGGGTGCTTTGGGGTCTGGCTGCCCCCGGGGGTTCTGGGAAATGAGTCCTGATGCTGTTGTAGTCTTCCTGGAGACTGCTGCAACTGAAGAGAGGAAAACAGAGGGTATAGTTGAAGACAGCTTTAATAACAGTGGATCAAAGCACCAAGGGCCCCGTTCATCCCTCTGGGGCCAACATGTGAGAAGTAGAAAGTACAGGTATTTGGGTTCAACATGAGAGAAGTAGAAAGTACAGGTATTTGAGTTCAACATGTGAGAAGTAGAAAGTACAGGTATTTGGGTTCAACATGTAAGAAGTAGAAAGTACAGGTATTTGAGTTCAACATGTGAGAAGTAGAAAGTACAGGTATTTGGGTTCAACATGTAAGAAGTAGAAAGTACAGGTATTTGAGTTCAACATGAGAGAAGTAGAAAGTACAGGTATTTGAGTTCAACATGTGAGAAGTAGAAAGTACAGGTATTTGGGTTCAACATGTAAGAAGTAGAAAGTACAGGTATTTGAGTTCAACATGTGAGAAGTAGAAAGTACAGGTATTTGAGTTCAACATGTGAGAAGTAGAAAGTACAGGTATTTGAGTTCAACATGTAAGAAGTAGAAAGTACAGGTATTTGAGTTCAACATGTGAGAAGTAGAAAGTACAGGTATTTGTGTTCAACATGTGAGAAGTAGAAAGTACAGGTATTTGAGTTCAACATGAGAGAAGTAGAAAGTACAGGTATTTGTGTTCAACATGTAAGAAGTAGAAAGTACAGGTATTTGAGTTCAACATGTGAGAAGTAGAAAGTACAGGTATTTGAGTTCAACATGTAAGAAGTAGAAAGTACAGGTATTTGAGTTCAACATGTAAGAAGTAGAAAGTACAGGTATTTGAGTTCAACATGTGAGAAGTAGAAAGTACAGGTATTTGGGTTCAACATGTAAGAAGTAGAAAGTACAGGTATTTGAGTTCAACATGTGAGAAGTAGAAAGTACAGGTATTTGTGTTCAACATGTGAGAAGTAGAAAGTACAGGTATTTGAGTTCAACATGTGAGAAGTAGAAAGTACAGGTATTTGAGTTCAACATGTGAGAAGTAGAAAGTACAGGTATTTGGGTTCAACATGTGAGAAGTAGAAAGTACAGGTATTTGAGTTCAACATGTGAGAAGTAGAAAGTACAGGTATTTGAGTTCAACATGTGAGAAGTAGAAAGTACAGGTATTTGAGTTCAACATGTGAGAAGTAGAAAGTACAGGTATTTGAGTTCAACATGTGAGAAGTAGAAAGTACAGGTATTTGAGTTCAACATGTGAGAAGTAGAAAGTACAGGTATTTGAGTTCAACATGTGAGAAGTAGAAAGTACAGGTATTTGGGTTCAACATGTAAGAAGTAGAAAGTACAGGTATTTGAGTTCAACATGTAAGAAGTAGAAAGTACAGGTATTTGAGTTCAACATGTAAGAAGTCAAAGTAAAAAGTAGTCAGAAAAATAAGTAGTGGAGTAAAGTACTGATACCAGAAAGATGTACTAAAGTACAGTAACAAAGTATTTGTACTCCACTACTTCCCACCTCCGTGGCTGACTGACAGGTGGACTGTTACCTGGTGGTGTTGGGGGGTGAAGGTCTCAGAGAGTCCTAGTCCCTCCCCAGTGGGGGGTCTCGGGGTGGAGGGCTGCTGGTTGTAGGGGTCGTTGTTGCGCTGTCCTCCTGGGGATCGAGGGAATGGGCGAGGGGTCCCGGGATTTGAGGCGTAGGGGTCCAGGTTCTGATGGGAGGGGGACGGCCTCCTACTGGTGGACTGCTGGTTGTACTGAGACAGGTACGCTGGGTCAGAAAGTGGACGGGGGGTCCCGGGGGAAAGCTGGGAAAAGGGGTCTGGGATCTGTTGGGCGTAAGGGCTCCGATGAGGGGAACCAACTCCTGATAGTGGACTGGAAGGGAAGTCAAAACCCAGATCTGTGGGTCTTCGAATTCCTCCTGGGGGGCCAAAGGACTCCTGAGGGGGCATCGGGGCTTTAAACAAACCGCCCTGGACCAGTTCACCCCCACGATTGTACAGTTCAGACCCCCCGACACGGAGGGTACTGGGAGGAGGCCTCTGGTACTCTGAGCCTCGCATGGAGACCAGACCTGATGGGGCTGAGCCTGAGGGAGGGCTCATCATAACGGAGCGAGCCTGCTGCAGACCTGAGGGGAGGAAACGAGGAGGAGACGGTTACTAGGTGGAGGAAACGAGGAGGAGACGGTTACTAGGAGGAGGAAACGAGGAGGAGACGGTTACTAGGTGGAGGAAACGAGGAGGAGACGGTTACTAGGAGGAGACGGTTACTAGGTGGAGGAAACGAGGAGGAGACGGTTACTAGGGGGAGGAAACGGTTACTAGGTGGAGGAAACAAGAGGGGAGTGTTACTAGGTGGAGGAAACGAGGAGGAGATGGTTACTAGGTGGAGGAAACGAAGAGGAGACGGTTACTAGGAGGAGGAAACGAGGAGGAGACGGTTACTAGGTGGAGGAAACGAGGAGGAGACGGTTACTAGGTGGAGGAAACGGTTACTAGGGGGAGGAAACGAGGAGGAGACGGTTACTAGGGGGAGGAAACGGTTACTAGGTGGAGGAAACAAGAGGGGAGTGTTACTAGGTGGAGGAAACGAGGAGGAGATGGTTACTAGGTGGAGGAAACGAGGAGGAGACGGTTACTAGGAGGAACA
>NW_027263066.1:15000-35587 GCF_902827115.2 Pseudochaenichthys georgianus | reverse complement strand
TTAGGGGGTTCTAAGGGGTTTTTAGGGGGTTCTAAAGGGGCTTTAGGGGGTTCTAGAGGACTTTTAGGGGGTTCTAAAGGGGTTTTAGGGGGTTCTAGAGGACTTTTAGGGGGTTCTAGAGGACTTTTAGGAGGTTCTAGAGGTCTTTTTGGCAGGACTATAGGGCTTTGAGGAGGTTCTAGTGTTCATTTAGGAGGTTCTAAAGGGCTTTTAATGTCCTAAAGTGGTTCTTGTAGTTCGTTGGTGGGTAAAGGGTCCTTCTAGGTGGTTCCAGAGGTTCTAGAGAAGTTTTAGGAGGTTCTATTGGCCTACTATTCTCTAACGCTGTATGTTGGGTTCACTGTAAAATGTTGGACATCTCGTCTGTGGTTCTTCCTCTCAGGGATTACCGGATCACCGTCTTCGCCACCTGCCACGCCATCAGGAGGAACTACAGTGGACCTTCCTCTTTTCCCTCCTCCTCTTCCTCTTCCTCCTCCTCTTCCTCCTCGGACATCGACAGACCGTACCTCTGCCGCCCCTGGCAGCGTCTCGTAACCCACCGGCTGCTCTGCTCCAGGCAGGAAACTACAAACATGGCCGCCAACAACAACAGGGAACCAAAAAGACATCAGATGTTCACGGTTCACTGCACCTCCTCTTCTTCCTCCTCCTCCTCCTCCTCCTCCTCTTCCTCTAAAACCAAGTTGTGCAGGAGCAGCTCCTTCTGCATAACAGACGCCGGGGTGGAGTTTATCTGAACGTATCGTGATCTGCAGGAGAACCCGTTTCTGTGTTTGTGTATATTTGAGTTATTGTTTACATGTATTTGTCAATAAAGCTGTAATACCGCTGTGATCCAGCAGGTGTTTCTGTTTGTATCAGGTCTCCGCTGCACAGCAGGGAGTCCCAGACACGTCAGCAGCAAAGAATACATTTATTAAAATATGTATTATATATTTTAAATGGTTATTAACGTCTATTATTATAATTATTAAGTATATTTTACTCGTTTTATAATGACTATTGTTAATTATTAATGCTGTTGTGAGCATTACTGTTATAATTAAATAGCTATATATTATATCTAGAATTTATCTCATTGTTTATAGAATGAATGAATTAATAAAGGCTGTATGTTTGGGGCACGTGCAGCGTGAGTCCGGCTCCTCGCGCTCCACTCCGGGACTTCCGGTCTGATGACAGAAACCGCATCCCCAGAGCAGCCCTCCTGCAGATCCCTCCGCGGGGTCAGACACTTTTTACCTCACGATCAGAAAACCCCGCTAGCTGATCAATCATTATAAAACACATCATATATATTTATCTGAAACGGACCAATCTGCACAACGACTGCTTTTACTGTAACAGAGTATTCCTACACTCTGGTACTTCTATTTTTACTCAAGTACGAGATCTGAGTACTTTTACTCAAGTATGAGATCAGAGTACTTCTACTTTTACTCAAGTACAAGATCTGAGTACTTCTACTTTTACTCAAGATCTGAGTACTTCTACTTTACCAGTGTGTAGGAATATTCTGTTAAATATAATAAAATAGTGGCAATATATATTTTATGGCAGTTTTTTTTTTACATGAAACAACTGAGACACAATGATTAAATATCTAAAGATGAATTTAACTTCGCATTTCTTTATTTCTTACAGTTTTATAGATATATTTACAGTTACACAGTTATATGTATTCCCCACAGTGAGTAGTATTCGGGTTTCTTCGGCCCTACTTCTTCTCCTGCTGCTTGCTGACAGGAGGCGGTGCTTCGGTCGCTCCCAAACATGGCCTCCATGACGGAGCGACCGCTTCAACTTTAATTTTTTTCGCCAGTTGTTCAGCTCTAAAACCTGCTTTTTCGCCTCCACTTCTCCCCGGGACATGTTTGTTGTGATCGTGTCGATATGGCAGACTCGTGACCCGAGGTTTTCTCCCGGGAAGAGAGTTTAAACTGATCGGTTTTAAGTTGAAGCTGCAAAGCTGGAGAGGAAAAAGAGAATTGCATCAAATCAGTAAGAAGGCTTTTCCTCCCTCTATCTCCACCCGTGTGCAGCTTTTAATCCCCGCTTGTGTTTCTGTATCAACTTATACTTGCAATGTTTACATAAAGCGACGAATAAAGGCGCGTTGGAGCTGCTTTCTGATAGCATTTAGCATGCTAGCTGATGCTACAAGCTAACAGAGAAGTGATCAGCAAACTGGGCGATGCGAAGGTAGCTTACATGCTAGCTGATGCTAACGCTAAGATAGACAGAGGAAGCTAACGGCTAACTGCTAACTGCTCGGTTTCTACTATACAGATAAGACAGTATTTACTTTATAGATCCGTTTTGGGACATTTTCTGCAGGTAAACTAAGCATTGAGTATAATGTATACATGTACACAAGTAGACGTGAACATAAAACACAAACATCTGAATAGGGTCAATAAACATAAACAGACACAGTTAGAGAGGAGACGCTGTGAGATAAGTACCAAACAATTACAAAACTATATGTTAAGAAGGATGTTATAACATTCAGATATAGTTAGTTAATTACATGAAATATAGATGTACCTAATAAACACGTACAGTATACTATATTTGTGTTTTCGTCACAGCAGCATGTAAACAAAGCACCGCATATGATGTGAACATGGAAATACATGGATCTATGATCTCAATGGGACCAATCTGGTGAAATAAAGGTTTGAAATGTAAATATATCTCAAAATAGGAAATAAAAAAGGACTTTAAAGTCAAATATATACATACTGACAGTGGAAGATGTATATCTGTGAAATAAACCCTATGAAGGGCCAAATTATAGCCTTCAACATAGATATATTAACATGGACGATGCAATACATACATTACATATCAATAATGCAATATATATATACATACAGATGGAGTCATTATGATTTTTGTCCAGTTAGCACTTTCATATTCATCCAGATTGTTCCTACTTCATGTCATTTCAAACTTGTATTGGTTAGTTTACACAGACAGGGACTCAGCTTGGTGTATTTGATACAATACTGCAAAATACTCTGTTAGTATAAAGTATTCATTCAGTAGTAGTAGTAGCAGGAATAGCTCTAATAGTAGTTGTAGTAGCTCTAGTAGTAGTAATATTAGTGATACTAATATTAGTAGTGATATGATTGATAGTAGTAGTAATATTAGTGATAGTAGTAGTAGTGTACAAATGTGCAAAATATTCGGAGGGCCGTGCAGGACTGGCTTATTTAGTAGTAATAGTACAAGTAATAGCTCTAGTAGTAGTATTATTATTGTTGGAAGTAGTAGAAGCTCTTATAGTACTTGTAATATCCTACACAGATAATATATATATATACACATGTACACAAGATATATACAAATATCATATGTATGTGTAGTACTATAATATTTTTAATTAAAGTGATCTGCAGATATTAAGAGAGGTAACTTGTCTACAAATTATTTAGAGGGTCGTGCAGGACCGGCGTACTCACTACTTACAGGAAACAAATGACAGATATGTCTCTTCCCCTGAATCACACCTGACCCCTGACCTCTCTGTCTTGTGTTTTTTACCCAGAATGCCGTCTGAGGCTTCTCCCCAGGAGCCTCGGGACCGCGGCCCGTTGCCCCCCGTCACGCGGGCCGGACGCAGCGCTCAGCTGGCCAAAGAAGCGGCCACAAGCCCCGCCTTCGAGAGGCGCTCCAGGGGCCGACCTCGCAAAGATGGCCCCCCGACACCCCCACCTCCAACACCTACACCTCCCAAAGCCAGGAAGTAAGTCTGCTCCTATTAAAATCAGTTACCATAGCGATGCAGATGACACACATTTACGTAACCATTTCACCAGGAGACGATGCTCCAGTTCAAACACTGAGTAAGTGCTTTGAACAAATCAATGACTGGATGTGTCAGAACTTTCTCCACTGAAACAAAGATAAAACTGAGGTCACGGTTTTTGGAGCCGAGTCAGAACGTATAGAAGTTAGCGCTGAGCTTCAGTCTGCAATGTTCAAACAACAGAGAGACAGAGATCTAGGTGTACTCATGGACTCTGACCTGAGCTTCAACAGTCACATTAAAGCAGTCACTAAATCAGCCGACTATCACCTAAAGAACATATCTAGGATTAAAGACTAATGTCACAGCAGGATCTGGAGACACGTGTCCATGCCTTTATCTTCAGTAGACTGGACTACTGCAAAGGTGTCTTCACAGGTCTCACTAAAACATCTGTTAGGAAGCTGCAGCTGATTCAGAACGCCGCTGCTCGAGTCCTCACTGACACTAAGAAAGTGGATCACTCCTGCTCTGAAGTCTTCACACTGGCTTCCTGTGGGGCAAAGAATAGATTTATAAATACTGCTGCTGGTTTAGAAAGCACTGAATGGTTTAGGCCCAAAACACATCTCTGATCTGCTGCTGAATGATGAACCATCCAGATCTCTCAGGTCTTCAGGGACTGGTCAGCTTCCTGTCCCCAGAGACAGATCTCTCAGGTCTTCAGGGACTGGTCAGCTTCCTGTCCCCAGAGACAGATCTCTCAGGTCTTCAGGGACTGGTCAGCTTCCTGTCCCCAGAGACAGATCTCTCAGGTCTTCAGGGACTGGTCAGCTTCCTGTCCCCAGAGCCAGATCTCTCAGGTCTTCAGGGACTGGTCAGCTTCCTGTCCCCAGAGACAGATCTCTCAGGTCTTCAGGGACTGGTCAGCTTCCTGTCCCCAGAGACAGATCTCTCAGGTCTTCAGGGACTGGTCAGCTTCCTGTCCCCAGAGCCAGATCTCTCAGGTCTTCAGGGACTGGTCAGCTTCCTGTCCCCAGAGTCAGATCTCTCAGGTCTTCAGGGACTGGTCAGCTTCCTGTCCCCAGAGACAGATCTCTCAGGTCTTCAGGGACTGGTCAGCTTCCTGTCCCCAGAGACAGATCTCTCAGGTCTTCAGGGACTGGTCAGCTTCCTGTCCCCAGAGACAGATCTCTCAGGTCTTCAGGGACTGGTCAGCTTCCTGTCCCCAGAGACAGATCTCTCAGGTCTTCAGGGACTGGTCAGCTTCCTGTCCCCAGAGACAGATCTCTCAGGTCTTCAGGGACTGGTCAGCTTCCTGTCCCCAGAGACAGATCTCTCAGGTCTTCAGGGACTGGTCAGCTTCCTGTCCCCAGAGTCAGATCTCTCAGGTCTTCAGGGACTGGTCAGCTTCCTGTCCCCAGAGACAGATCTCTCAGGTCTTCAGGGACTGGTCAGCTTCCTGTCCCCAGAGTCAGATCTCTCAGGTCTTCAGGGATTGGTCAGCTTCCTGTCCCCAGAGACAGATCTCTCAGGTCTTCAGGGACTGGTCAGCTTTCTGTCCCCAGAGTCAGAACTAAACCTGGAGAAGCAGCGTTCAGTTATTATGCTCCAAACATCTGGAACCAGCTCCCAGAAACCTGCAGGTCCGCTGCAACTCTGACTACTTTCAAATCCAGCAAGAAGACTTTTCTTTTTGTCGCTGCTTTTAATTGAACTATTCATATTTTAAACTGCACTGTAACTTTTATCTTTTAATGTTTCTTTTATTATCTTTTATTTTTTAATGCTTAATGTCTTTCATTCTTTGTACTTTGAATTGCCTTGTGTTGAAAAGTGCTATATAAATAAACTTGCCTTGCCTATTGGCTAGCGCTCCAACATATTGTACTACATACTGATATACACCTGAACATCAGCAGGAGAGGACTCTTTAAAGTAGAGACACTACATACTGATATACACCTGAACATCAGCAGGAGAGGACTCTTTAAAGTAGAGACACTACATACTGATATACACCTGAACATCAGCAGGAGAGGACTCTTTAAAGTAGAGACACTACATACTGATATACACCTGAACATCAGCAGGAGAGGACTCTTTAAAGTAGAGACACTACATACTGATATACACCTGAACATCAGCAGGAGAGGACTCTTTAAAGTAGAGACACTACATACTGATATACACCTGAACATCAGCAGGAGAGGACTCTTTAAAGTAGAGACGCTACATACTGATATACACCTGAACATCAGCAGGAGAGGACTCTTTAAAGTAGAGACGCTACATACTGATATACACCTGAACATCAGCAGGAGAGGACTCTTTAAAGTAGAGACACTACATACTGATATACACCTGAACATCAGCAGGAGAGGACTCTTTAAAGTAGAGACACTACATACTGATATACACCTGAACATCAGCAGGAGAGGACTCTTTAAAGTAGAGACACTACATACTGATATACACCTGAACATCAGCAGGAGAGGACTCTTTAAAGTAGAGACACTAAATACTGATATCCACCTGAACATCAGCAGGAGAGGACTCTTTAAAGTAGAGACTCTACATACTGATATACACCTGAACATCAGCAGGAGAGGACTCTTTAAAGTAGAGACACTACATACTGATATACACCTGAACATCAGCAGGAGAGGACTCTTTAAAGTAGAGACGCTACATACTGATATACACCTGAACATCAGCAGGAGAGGACTCTTTAAAGTAGAGACGCTACATACTGATATACACCTGAACATCAGCAGGAGAGGACTCTTTAAAGTAGAGACACTACATACTGATATACACCTGAACATCAGCAGGAGAGGACTCTTTAAAGTAGAGACACTACATACTGATATACACCTGAACATCAGCAGGAGAGGACTCTTTAAAGTAGAGACACTACACACTGATATACACCTGAACATCAGCAGGAGAGGACTCTTTAAAGTAGAGACACTACATACTGATATACACCTGAACATCAGCAGGAGAGGACTCTTTAAAGTAGAGACACTACATACTGATATACACCTGAACATCAGCAGGAGAGGACTCTTTAAAGTAGAGACACTACATACTGATATACACCTGAACATCAGCAGGAGAGGACTCTTTAAAGTAGAGACACTACATACTGATATACACCTGAACATCAGCAGGAGAGGACTCTTTAAAGTAGAGACTCTACATACTGATATACACCTGAACATCAGCAGGAGAGGACTCTTTAAAGTAGAGACACTACATACTGATATACACCTGAACATCAGCAGGAGAGGACTCTTTAAAGTAGAGACGCTACATACTGATATACACCTGAACATCAGCAGGAGAGGACTCTTTAAAGTAGAGACGCTACATACTGATATACACCTGAACATCAGCAGGAGAGGACTCTTTAAAGTAGAGACGCTACATACTGATATACACCTGAACATCAGCAGGAGAGGACTCTTTAAAGTAGAGACGCTACATACTGTTATACACCTGAACATCAGCAGGAGAGGACTCTTTAAAGTAGAGACGCTACATACTGATATACACCTGAACATCAGCAGGAGAGGACTCTTTAAAGTAGAGACACTACATACTGATATACACCTGAACATCAGCAGGAGAGGACTCTTTAAAGTAGAGACACTACATACTGATATACACCTGAACACCAGCAGGAGAGGACTCTTACCTGAACATCAGCAGGAGAGGACTCTTTAAAGTAGAGACACTACACACTGATATACACCTGAACATCAGCAGGAGAGGACTCTTTAAAGTAGAGACACTACATACTGATATACACCTGAACATCAGCAGGAGAGGACTCTTTAAAGTAGAGACTCTACATACTGATATACACCTGAACATCAGCAGCAGAGGACTCTTTAAAGTAGAGACACTACATACTGATATACACCTGAACATCAGCAGGAGAGGACTCTTTAAAGTAGAGACACTACATACTGATATACACCTGAACATCAGCAGGAGAGGACTCTTTAAAGTAGAGACGCTACATACTGTTATACACCTGAACATCAGCAGGAGAGGACTCTTTAAAGTAGAGACGCTACATACTGATATACACCTGAACATCAGCAGGAGAGGACTCTTTAAAGTAGAGACGCTACATACTGATATACACCTGAACATCAGCAGGAGAGGACTCTTTAAAGTAGAGACGCTACATACTGATATACACCTGAACATCAGCAGGAGAGGACTCTTTAAAGTAGAGACGCTACATACTGATATACACCTGAACATCAGCAGGAGAGGACTCTTTAAAGTAGAGACGCTACATACTGTTATACACCTGAACATCAGCAGGAGAGGACTCTTTAAAGTAGAGACGCTACATACTGATATACACCTGAACATCAGCAGGAGAGGACTCTTTAAAGTAGAGACACTACATACTGATATACACCTGAACATCAGCAGGAGAGGACTCTTTAAAGTAGAGACACTACATACTGATATACACCTGAACACCAGCAGGAGAGGACTCTTACCTGAACATCAGCAGGAGAGGACTCTTTAAAGTAGAGACACTACACACTGATATACACCTGAACATCAGCAGGAGAGGACTCTTTAAAGTAGAGACACTACATACTGATATACACCTGAACATCAGCAGGAGAGGACTCTTTAAAGTAGAGACTCTACATACTGATATACACCTGAACATCAGCAGCAGAGGACTCTTTAAAGTAGAGACACTACATACTGATATACACCTGAACATCAGCAGGAGAGGACTCTTTAAAGTAGAGACACTACATACTGATATACACCTGAACATCAGCAGGAGAGGACTCTTTAAAGTAGAGACACTACATACTGATATACACCTGAACATCAGCAGGAGAGGACTCTTTAAAGTAGAGACGCTACATACTGATATACACCTGAACATCAGCAGGAGAGGACTCTTTAAAGTAGAGACGCTACATACTGATATACACCTGAACATCAGCAGGAGAGGACTCTTTAAAGTAGAGACGCTACATACTGATATACACCTGAACATCAGCAGGAGAGGACTCTTTAAAGTAGAGACGCTACATACTGATATACACCTGAACATCAGCAGGAGAGGACTCTTTAAAGTAGAGACGCTACATACTGATATACACCTGAACATCAGCAGGAGAGGACTCTTTAAAGTAGAGACGCTACATACTGATATACACCTGAACATCAGCAGGAGAGGACTCTTTAAAGTAGAGACGCTACATACTGATATACACCTGAACATCAGCAGGAGAGGACTCTTTAAAGTAGAGACGCTACATACTGATATACACCTGAACATCAGCAGGAGAGGACTCTTTAAAGTAGAGACGCTACATACTGATATACACCTGAACATCAGCAGGAGAGGACTCTTTAAAGTAGAGACACTACATACTGATATACACCTGAACATCAGCAGGAGAGGACTCTTTAAAGTAGAGACTCTACATACTGATATACACCTGAACATCAGCAGGAGAGGACTCTTTAAAGTAGAGACACTACATACTGATATACACCTGAACATCAGCAGGAGAGGACTCTTTAAAGTAGAGACGCTACATACTGATATACACCTGAACATCAGCAGGAGAGGACTCTTTAAAGTAGAGACGCTACATACTGATATACACCTGAACATCAGCAGGAGAGGACTCTTTAAAGTAGAGACGCTACATACTGTTATACACCTGAACATCAGCAGGAGAGGACTCTTTAAAGTAGAGACGCTACATACTGATATACACCTGGACATCAGCAGGAGAGGACTCTTTAAAGTAGAGACGCTACATACTGATATACACCTGGACATCAGCAGGAGAGGACTCTTTAAAGTAGAGACACTACATACTGATATACACCTGGACATCAGCAGGAGAGGACTCTTTAAAGTAGAGACACTACATACTGATATACACCTGAACATCAGCAGGAGAGGACTCTTTAAAGTAGAGACACTACATACTGATATACACCTGAACATCAGCAGGAGAGGACTCTTTAAAGTAGAGACACTACATACTGATATACAACTGAACATCAGCAGGAGAGGACTCTTTAAAGTAGAGACGCTACATACTGATATACACCTGAACATCAGCAGGAGAGGACTCTTTAAAGTAGAGACGCTACATACTGATATACACCTGAACATCAGCAGGAGAGGACTCTTTAAAGTAGAGACGCTACATACTGATATACACCTGAACATCAGCAGGAGAGGACTCTTTAAAGTAGAGACGCTACATACTGTTATACACCTGAACATCAGCAGGAGAGGACTCTTTAAAGTAGAGACGCTACATACTGATATACACCTGAACATCAGCAGGAGAGGACTCTTTAAAGTAGAGACGCTACATACTGTTATACACCTGAACATCAGCAGGAGAGGACTCTTTAAAGTAGAGACGCTACATACTGATATACACCTGAACATCAGCAGGAGAGGACTCTTTAAAGTAGAGACACTACATACTGATATACACCTGAACATCAGCAGGAGAGGACTCTTTAAAGTAGAGACACTACACACTGTTATACACCTGAACATCAGCAGGAGAGGACTCTTTAAAGTAGAGACACTACATACTGATATACACCTGAACATCAGCAGGAGAGGACTCTTTAAAGTAGAGACTCTACATACTGATATACACCTGAACATCAGCAGCAGAGGACTCTTTAAAGTAGAGACGCTACATACTGATATACACCTGAACATCAGCAGGAGAGGACTCTTTAAAGTAGAGACGCTACATACTGATATACACCTGAACATCAGCAAGAGAGGACTCTTTAAAGTAGAGACACTACATACTGATATACACCTGAACATCAGCAGGAGAGGACTCTTTAAAGTAGAGACGCTACATACTGATATACACCTGAACATCAGCAGGAGAGGACTCTTTAAAGTAGAGACGCTACATACTGATATACACCTGAACATCAGCAGGAGAGGACTCTTTAAAGTAGAGACGCTACACACTGATATACACCTGAACATCAGCAGGAGAGGACTCTTTAAAGAGTACTTCTCGCGGGACGTTGTGAACTCAAAATAAAAGAAAGACTAAATAATATTGTTCGTCTTCGATGTTGATATCTTAGTTTTTCTGGTTGTAAAATCTGCATTTCAGTAAATAGTAAATAGAGCGGTTCTTTTATTTAGTCATTGAACCCTGAAGATCATTTCTGTGTAAATACTTTAAGAAAGCATCAAAAGTGAACCTGTTTAATTTTGACATATCAAGGTGTTGCATATCTCAGTGATATTCGTAGACGGTGCACAGGTGTGGGCGGGGCCTCAAGTGAACTTCCTGTCTGACGCACGTACGTCAGAGTGCAATATTCCAACTTTCTGGTGTGTCTAAAACACACCACGGCTGCCTTTCTAATTCATTAGGCTTTATTAATAACTAACATTGAGACACACACACACACACACACACACACACACACACACACACACACACACACACACACACACACACACACACACACACACACACACACACACACACACAGTACACCTGCTGCAGAATCCTGGGCATTTAACATTAAACAGTCCTTCGGCGCCATGACGATGACGTAGTATACTTGAAATAGTGGCTCTGCAGCAGGTGTACTCCACATTGAGAAATGGCCAGTGTGTGTGTGTGTGTCTGTGTGTGTGTGTGTGTCTGTGTGTGTGTCTGTGTGTGTGTGAGAGAGGAAGTGGTTAAGTTGCATGCTGGGTAATGAGCAGAGAGGAGGAGGAGGGGGATGTTTGTGTGTTATGGAATGGAATGGAGTCGGCTCCGCGTTTTACTTTCTGCCACACACACACACACACACACACACAAACACACACACACACTGGATCTATGAGTGTGTGTGTGATCCCTGCTGTGTTATTGATATGATGATGATATCTGATGTAACATGAATAAAGTGATGTGATTGTTTTTTTATTGAGTTTCTAATGTGTGTGTGTGTGTGTGTGTGTGTGTGTGTGTGTGTGTGTGTGTGCAGGGGGCGGAGTCGAGGTCGAGCCCAGGTAGATGATGAAGAGAGTATGGACGCCACGGAGAAACCCCCCCCCCAGAAGACAGGTGAGTTTACCTGAGCTTCTCTGATGAGTAGTCTCATCTTCATTGAGTTCACGTTGATTGATTAAATGTGTGTGTGTGTGTGTGTGTGTGTGTGTGTGTGTGTGTGTGTGTGTGTGTGTGTGTGTGTGTGTGTGTGTGTGTGTGTGTGTGTGTGTGTGTGTGTGTGTGTGTGTGTGTGTGTGTGTGTGTGTGTGTGTGTGTGTGTGTGGTGTGTGTGTGTGTGTGTGTGTGTGTGTGTGTGTGTGTGTGTGTGTGTGTGTGTGTGTGTGTGTGTGTGTGTGTGTGTGTGTGTGTGTGTGTGTGTGTGTGTGTGTGTGTGTGTGTGTGTGTGTGTGTGTGTGTGTGTGTGTGCGCGCAGAGGTGAAGGAGAAGACAACAGGACGTCGTCGCTCCACCTCCAGGAGGAAGTCCAACACAAACCCAGAACCTGATCCCAGTCCAGAACCAGAGCCGGACCCCGAACCAGGTCCGTGGACTTTCATTTAGTTAATTAAATACTTTTTAACCGATCTGATGTTTTGCTTATCGTTGTAAGGTAGCTCCTTTCTTTCTGCATCAGACACATTTATATTCCTTATTATTTATTATAGGAATAAACCAAATAAACACGAATGAAAATAATTGTATTTTGATATAAAGGACTATTCTAAAGTGCAGATGACTGTAACTGTTAGCCGGCTCCAGGACGATGAGACAGCACGGCCCGTCAGTGACGGCGGTCAGGCGGTGCGAGGAGTCCTGTCTGCAGCTGAACAAAAGCTAAACCGAGGACATGACCGTTGATTTCAGAAGACGTCCCCACGTACATGACGTCTTAACCGTCCAGAACAGGAAGTAGAATTTGTGCAATCATACAAATATCTCGGGACAATTATTGACTCAAAATTGACCCTGTCTCTCAGGCAGAGACAGCTAAACCTGGAGACCCTGTCCCTCAGGCAGAGACAGCTAAACCTGGAGACCCTGTCCCTCAGGCAGAGACAGCTAAACCTGGAGACCCTGTACCTCAGGCAGTTAAACCTGGAGACCCTGTCCCTCAGGCAGTGACAGCTAAACCTGGAGACCCTGTCCCTCAGGCAGTGACAGCTAAACCTGGAGACCCTGTCCCTCAGGCAGTGACAGCTAAACCTGGAGACCCTGTACCTCAGGCAGTTAAACCTGGAGACCCTGTCCCTCAGGCAGTGACAGCTAAACCTGGAGACCCTGTCCCTCAGGCAGAGACAGCTAAACCTGGAGACCCTGTCCCTCAGGCAGTGACAGCTAAACCTGGAGACCCTGTCCCTCAGGCAGCTAAACCTGGAGACCCTGTACCTCAGGCAGTCACAGCTAAACCTGGAGACCCTGTCCCTCAGGCAGTGACAGCTAAACCTGGAGACCCTGTCCCTCAGGCAGAGACAGCTAAACCTGGAGACCCTGTCCCTCAGGCAGTTAAACCTGGAGACCCTGTACCTCAGGCAGTGACAGCTAAACCTGGAGACCCTGTACCTCAGGCAGTCACAGCTAAACCTGGAGACCCTGTCCCTCAGGCAGTGACAGCTAAACCTGGAGACCCTGTCCCTCAGGCAGTTAAACCTGGAGACCCTGTCCCTCAGGCAGTGACAGCTAAACCTGGAGACCCTGTCCCTCAGGCAGTGACAGCTAAACCTGGAGACCCTGTACCTCAGGCAGTGACAGCTAAACCTGGAGACCCTGTCCCTCAGGCAGAGACAGCTAAACCTGGAGACCCTGTCCCTCAGGCAGTGACAGCTAAACCTGGAGACCCTGTCCCTCAGGCAGTGACAGCTAAACCTGGAGACCCTGTCCCTCAGGCAGTGACAGCTAAACCTGGAGACCCTGTCCCTCAGGCAGTGACAGCTAAACCTGGAGACCCTGTCCCTCAGGCAGTTAAACCTGGAGACCCTGTCCCTCAGGCAGCTAAACCTGGAGACCCTGTACCTCAGGCAGAGACAGCTAAACCTGGAGACCCTGTCCCTCAGGCAGAGACAGCTAAACCTGGAGACCCTGTACCTCAGGCAGAGACAGCTAAACCTGGAGACCCTGTCCCTCAGGCAGTCACAGCTAAACCTGGAGACCCTGTACCTCAGGCAGAGACAGCTAAACCTGGAGACCTCTAATTGTGAATTTTGAATGTCCATGTTTGTTTGTACTCGTGTTTTCCTTCTTAAAATGTTTTTTAAATATGTTGAGATTTGGTTGAGCGGGGTGTACTTGCACTTTGACTAGTCCTTTATTAGAGATGTGTCTGTTTGTGTTTAGCGTCAGGGTCTGCCTACGGGTACAAATAAATAACCTGAACCTGATTGTTTTAATTCAGTTATCTTTCCCATTAATGACCCTTCCCCTGACCCCTCTCTCAGCGCCGCCGGCCCCCAGTCCTGCTCCAGCTTCCAGTCCAGAGAAGGAGCCTCCCGTCAGACCCCCTTCCCCAGACCTGATCCCAGTCCAGAGCCCAGACCTGAGCCCAGTCCTGATCCCAGTCCAGAGCCCAGTCCAGAGCCCAGACCTGATCCCAGTCCAGAGCCCAGACCTGATCCCAGTCCAGAGCCCAGACCTGATCCCAGTCCAGAGCCCAGACCTGATCCCAGTCCAGAGCCCTGGTCCTGATCCTGGGGAGGAAGAGGAGGAGGTCCAGCCAATCCTTAGCCCCGCCCCTGTAGATCAGAGCCCCGCCCCCTCCAGTCCTCCGGCCTCCCCCTGCCCCCCCCCGGAGGACGAGGACTCTCTCTCTCCCCTCTTCCAGCTGTCGGACGAAGGGGGATCGCCCACCCCCAGCTTGGGACACACCAAAAAACGGTGAGACTGTGTGTGTGTGTGTGTGTGTGTGTGTGTGTGTGTGTGTGTGTGTGGGTGTGTGTGTGTGTGTGTGTGTGTGTGTGTGTGTGTGTGTGTGTGTTGAACGTGTGTGTTGAACGTGTGTGTGTGTGTGTGTGTGTGCGTGTGTGTGTTGTACGTGTGTGTGCGCGCGTGTGTGTGTGTGTGTGTGTGTGTGTGTGTGTGTGTGTGTGTGTGTGTGTGTGTGTGTGTGTGTGTGTGTGTGTGTGTGTGTGTGTGTGTGTGTGTGTGTGTGTGTGTGTGTGTGTGTGTGTGTGTGTGTGTGTGTGTGTGTGTGTGTGTGTGTGTGTGTGTGTGTGTGTGTGTGTGTGTGTGTGCTCTCCTCTCTAAACAATGTGATGCGGTCTCTCCCCCCCCCCCCCCCTCCAGGTTGAAGCAGTGTGCCTTCTGTTCCCTGGGCTCCGCCCCCCCCCTGGGCCTCGGCCCCCTGGTGGTGTTCGGCCCCACGCCGGGTTACATCCCGCTGCACATCCTCAACAGCCGCTCGCCCCCCGATCGAGACAACGACTGCCACGACCACTGTTACCACGGAGACCAGGCCCCGCCCCTGTGAGTCAAAATAAGAGCGTGCCACCATTAAACCCCCTCGTTCGTAACCCTTTGATGTCTCTGTTAAACACACACAAGGCTAACAATACCATTTAACAAGACTGTGTGTGTGTGTGTGTGTGTGTGTGTGTGTGTGTGTGTGTGTGTGTGTGTGTGTGTGTGTGTGTGTGTGTGTGTGTGTGTGTGTGTGTGTGTGTGTGTGTGTGTGTGTGTGTGTGTGTGTGTGTGTGTGTGTGTGTGTGTGTGTGTGTAGGTGCAGCAGTCCAGAACAGTGTGGTGAGTACAAGCTTTTTCTCTCAGTCTGATATAAATGTACTTTTCTTTTATGTACATATTTAAAATGTTGTTGTTTTTAAATGTTTTAAATGTGTTTCAGAGTCTTCCTCAGAGTTCCTGGATCAGTTGGGACCCGTCGGCCTTCCTCACGACATCAACGTCCAATCACTGTTCGACCCCACGGGTACAGGAAGTCCCTTTAAACCCCCTTTATCTTTACTTTGAAATGTTCACCTCTCACACTGCTCCGTCACTTTTAGTTCATAATGGCTTTCATTGTTGTAAATCTGACTGTGTGTGTGTGTGTGTGTGTGTGTGTGTGTGTGTGTGTGTGTGTGTGTGTGTGTGTGTGTGTGTGCAGGTCAGTGCTGTGCTCACCTGCAGTGTGCAGCCTGGTCAGAGGGGGTGTGTCGCGGCGAGGGCCAATCACTGCTCTACGTTGACAAAGCCATCGACTCAGGAAGCACGCAGGTACCACACACATGCCCGTGGTCTACATGTGTGCTCATGGCAATAGAGCCTTGACACTTGATGTATGTAAACATGAACTAAGCCCCGCCCCCTTCTACCTGCCCTCAGGTGTGTGCGTTCTGCTGTCGGCTCGGAGCGTCGCTGCGTTGCCGGGAAACGAGTTGTGGGCGGAGCTTCCACTTCCCGTGTGCTGCAGCCGCCGGAGCTCTGCAGAACTGGAACCAGAGACACACGCTGTGCAGCAGACACACACACTCAGGTACACACACACACACACACACACACACACACACACACACACACACACACACACACACACACACACACACACAGGTACACACTCTCACACATACTCAGGTACACACTCACACACACACACACACACACACACACACACACACACACACACACACACACACACACACACACACACACACACACACACTCAGGTACACACACACTCAGGTACACACACACACACACACACACACACACACACACACACACACACACTCAGGTACACACACACACACACACACACACACACACACACACACACACACACACACACACACACACACACACACACAACACATAGACATACACACTCAGGTACACACACACACACACACACACACACACACACACACACACACACACACACACACACACACACACACACACACACACACACACACACACACATTCAGACACACACACACACACACACACACATTCAGGTACACACACACACTCAGGTACGCACACACATGTTGTCTCCCTGGTCCCCGGCTCGAGCTTCTTCTCAGGATCCTTGTTTCTGATCCTCTCCAGAGGGAAGGAGGCATCACATACAGAGACTAGTTCCTGAGCAGTGTCCTTCACATGGAAGGAGTCATCACATACAGAGACTAGTTCCTGAGCAGTGTCCTTCACATGGAAGGAGTCATCACATACAGAGACTAGTTCCTGAGCAGTGTCCTTCACATGCTGATATCAAGAGAGGGAGTCACACAGTCACAAGATGGAGGAACAGAAAGCAGTATTCAATGTTTACTTCAGATCAGCTCCACGTCAGAAATGAGCATGCTTGATGTCTCTCTCCATAATGAGCATGCTTGATGCCTCTCTCCAGAGAGGCTGAGTCATCATGTTCATCACAGAGCTATCATCTGCCTCAAGCAGTCCTGATGCTCTTCTATCTCACATCCTGTCATGCTCACAGCTGCAGCTGGTACCCTTGTTAGCATGCTGCTCTCATGCTGGAGGAGGACACTGTTCAGGAACTAGTTGATGCTCTGTATGTGATGACTCCTAATCAGTGTTGGGTAACGCGTTACAAAAGTAACGGAGTTACAGTAATATATTACTTTTTGCTGTAACGAAGTAATGTAACGCATTACTAATGAATTGTGGGTAATATATTACCCACAATGCTCAGTGACGCAGTTACAACACATTTCAACCCCAAATTAAATGGTGTTTTGTTTTTAACAATGTACTAACACAGCGAGACATTCCGACACCAGACAGTGCGGGTAGTAGATTAGTAAACCTGGTGTTTACCCTTCAGGCTTCGCGCCGGGATCTTCGGGCAGTTGAATGTTATTCACCCTCTATTCAAAAAAGAGAACGGAGCGGAAAATACTAACAACAAATGGTGTCAGGTGCGCGTGCCCTGCTCCGCGTGCTTCCTCTCCAAAGCGCTTCCACTGCAGCGACACGTCTGTGGATAATCATTTATACGAACATGGTGAAAGCAGCCGTCACTAAACGCCAGCAACCCATCTACTGCAGGCCGTAGCAACGGGTCGGATGGAGACATCATGCTGTGGACTCTAGCTCACTCCCGCCGCCCTCGCCCTCGGAGCAGCAGTCTTCGTCTCCCCAAACACGCCCGCAGAGGAGACCACGGCAAACAGAGCCTGCCCAGGTAGATCTAAACAAGTACCGCCTGCACAGTGGGGTGAGGCGGTCATTTTGCAGCTCGTGGTATACAAATAGACTATGGAATATTCATGTGAAATAGATCCATACTCTGCCTGTAGACACGCTGGTCAACATAATGCACAGCACGGATGCCTCCACCACGAATGGCTGCACACAGATCTCATATCCCGAGCTGATCAACAGCTGATGTTGCAGCTGAAATGTTCTCCAGGTCACACAGTCACCTCACACGATGATGATGTTCTCCAGGTCACACAGTCACCTCACACGATGATGATGTTCTCCAGGTCACACAGTCACCTCACACGATGATGATGTTCTCCAGGTCACACAGTCACCTCACACGATGATGATGTGATCCAGGTTGCACAGTAGATGTTCTCCTCCCAGAGTACATGATGGGACCAAGGGGATGTGTAGTACATGGTTTTAATAATACTTTAGCTTTTCAATGTTTTCCATTTCAAACCATGAGCTGGTTCAAATCATATGTGCCTTGATTTACAAAGTGTTCTCATTGGTTTTATCAGTAGCTTTGAAGCTGCTGAGCTTCTCTTTGCCACAGTCCACTTTGGACCAGAGTCCTGCACGGGTCTGATTGTCAAGACCCGCTCCCGCCCCCGCGACGTGCAATACCGAACCCGCTACCCGCAGATATTGACAATTAGTTCCGCAACCCGACCCGAACCCGCGTAGCCTATATATGAGCAGTGAAAACGTGCAGTTATTAACACGCAGTTGCATATTTGTCTCAAAGCGTGGGATGTTGGTTATTTCCTCATCGAGGAACCAGAAGCCTCCAGACGCTGGGTTTCGCTCTTGAGGAAGTGTTATTGAATCGCACATTTTTTATCTGTTCTAAATGAACCTTAGAGGAATATTTCTCAAGTCTTTAATACTCTTATCAACATATGAGTGGACAAAAATGCTTTATGCTAATGTTTATTATCATTTGATCAATGACAAATATTCTCATGAATATTAAACACAACAACCTGGAACCTCTCATACAATACAAATGGGGTGTGTGTGTGTGTGTGTGTGTGTGTATATATATATATATATGTGTGAGTGTGTTGGATCGTTGGAGCTATGTGCAACTCAAGGCATATGCTCGAACGGGAGCTGCAATCATGAGTGTGCTGACTTCTCCTCCAACGTCCCGCTGTCTGCTTCCTGCATCAAGTCAAGTGCTCGGCGCAGTTGTGGCGAAATGTCGCTCCTCTGTTTTCATTTAAACAGCTCCTTATATCCGTTAGCGCAGCTAGCTAGCACCCGATGCTAACAACAACAACAATGCACGTAAGGTCTCTCCCTCGCTCGCTCGGACCACACACACACACACACACACACACACACACACACACACACACACACCCCCTCCCGATGGCCAGTCGGTGCCTGCCGGTGAGCGTGGAAGTGTGGTCTGCCACAAGCGGGCGGCAGGAGCGGGGCTGTCGGCATCAGCTTGTAGACGGTATTTTAAACTCGATGCGCTCTGAAACTACGGGGCGGCCGAGGACAAAAAATACACATGCGTTAATCGCGTTAAAATAATTAGTGGCGTTAATTTTTTTTTGCGTTATTAACGAGTTAACTTGACAGCCCTAGTTTGAAGAAATACCACCCGCGAATCACCTTTCTTGCGGGTACCTGATGCAGGACTCTGCTCTGGACCGTATGAGATATCTCAGGATTGCACTTTGAACCCACTTGAAATGTTCTCACTTGCTTGGTTTCAAAACATAACAAAGGCCATCATCTGTTCATCGGGACCATCGATGCTATTTCTCATTGCTGTTGCCGGCACTACTGCTCATGTAAACATGCTGCTGCTGCCCCCCCTGTAACCTCAGAGGCACCCTGAGTCATGTTGTTCTGGAGCCGGGCCTGCACACGGCCACATGCTAAACACACTACAGAGCTCACTCCGTGTCCTGTCAGTGTGTACTTCCTGCCTGCCTTCTCCTGGTGATTCATCTGACGCCCAGCGCTCCGTCTTTTAACCTCTTTTCCTTTCTCTTTCTGGATCCTCCTTAGCAACCTTCATTAGTCCTTGACAGTGGTCTGTAGCTGGATTAACAACGTGTCACATGTTAAGAAGTTACAATCAGAATCGAGTATGCAACTCAGCCGTGTAATACAAGTTGTTAGTAGCCTAAGGGCCTACACAGTTGTTATGCTGAGCTGCACTAAACTACATTTCAGCCTTTAAAATACCTCGCCATTCTTTAGAGGTTATTTTGGTGAAAGCAACTCAAAAGTAACTAAAGTAGTAACTCATTACATTTCAGAGACAGTAATATTGTAATGTAACTTATTACTTTCAAAAGAGAGTAATATGTAATATATTACATTTTGGAAGTAACTTGCCCAGCACTGGTACTAACACATGGATCCTGAGATTGAAGCTCAAGCTGGTGACGAGTGAGGTCTTTCTAACGCTAACCCTCACACATGAATATTTGTATGTATTCGCTCTGCAGCGTCCTCCTCGCCGTGTGTGTTGTGTTCGAGTGACGGAGACACCGGCGGGGTGTTGACATGTTGTTGCTGCGGGAACTGTTACCATGGCAGCTGCCTGGACCCCCCCCTTGACCCCTCCCCCCTGCACCGG
>NW_027263066.1:0-12500 GCF_902827115.2 Pseudochaenichthys georgianus | reverse complement strand
GATGAGATGATCGACGTGTCAAACGCTTTGGACAGGTCAACAAACAGAGCTGCTCAACTCTGCTTATTATCTAAAATAGTAGTAATGTCATTCACACTTTCATCGTGGCAGTGATGGTGCTGTGCTGCTTTCTGAATCCTGACTGATGCTCAGACAGGAAGTCATTTATACATAAAAACTCCTTTACCTGTTCACTCACAAGGCGTTCGAGCACCTTAGCCAGAACTGACAACTTAGAGATTGGCCTATAGTTATTTAAAATAGTTGCCTCCCCTCCTTTCAGTAAAGGCAGGACATACGCTGACTTCCATACTTTTGGAATTGTGTTTGTGCTGAGGGAGAGGTTAAAAAGAGAAGTGAGAGGTGGAGCAATACAAGCTGCAGCTATCTTTAAAGAGAAAGGTTCTAAGTTGTCCGGGCCGGCCGGTTTCCTAGGATCTAACTTGGATAATGCTTCATGAACAATACCAACAGTTAAAGGAGTAAAACTGAAAGGGTTTTCCAGACCACGTTGTTCAGAGTCACAGACTGTGGTGTTCACAGAAGCAGAGTCAGTGACAGAATCAAACAGAGAGCCACAGGACACAAAATGCTCATTAAAGCAATGTAGCATAGAGCCCTGTCCGATATAGAGCCAGATGCTGTGGTGAGGCACGGAGGAGCTCATTACGGATCTCACCGGTTGATATCGATTTTATTGCTTTCCAAAATTTCCTAGGATTATTTAGGTTTTCTGTGGTAACTGACAAATAGTACTTCGACTTTGCACTTTTGACATTTGAAGTGAAGCTATTCCTTAGCTGCCTGAACGCAGCCACTCTACCTCTGAGCCTGATCTCCTGGCCTTTGCCCAGGCCTTGTTTCTCTCATGAAGGAGACTGGACAGCTCGGCAGAAAACCAGGGAGTGTCTCGTCCCTTTACTCTAAATTTACGCAGGGGTGCATGTCTATCAATGATCTCCATAAAACCAAGATAAAAATAAGACCATGCGGTTTCTACATCAGCACACAGATCCATTTGACCCCAATCAAACCCAAACAGATCATGAACTAAACCTGCTCCACAAAATGTTTTATGTCTCTCTTGATGATAATGCGAGGTTTAACCTTTTGGACCTTAGTGTCCCTGATGGTGGCTACAGCTCAGTGATCACTCAGATCATTTGCAAATAGTCCCACAGAAGAGTATTTATGGGGAACATTAGTTAAAATGAGATAATTAGGGAGGATTTATTAGGGACTTGATGTGAGGGCGAGTCGGACTGTCCACAATCTGAGTAACATTCAGAGAGATACAAAGGTTTTTAAATCCTCTGACTCTGCAGCTAACCAGTCCCAGTTCAAACCTCCAAGCAGCACTATGTCCTTGTAGTCTAGCTGTGATAAAAGATTTGCTAGTGAAGACAAGGAGTCCTTGCCAGCTGAGGGGGGTCTGTAGCAGCCCACCACCATGACCTGTTGCCCCTTTGCCACTTCTATATTTAAGGCTAAAAATTCAAATTGCTTACTGATCGATTTGGAAACTAATGTGGTTACACTGAACTTATTCTTAACATAAATTGCAACGCCACCACCTTTATTAGGCCGGTCGGAACGATACACATTAAAACCATTTAAGGCAATGTCAGAGGCCAAAAAAGACTTGTTTAGCCATGTTTCAGATAAAACAATGACGTCAGCGTCAGTCGAGCCCAGATACGGACAAAATCTAGTTTACCTAACAGACTGCGCACATTCAAGTGGATGAAACCCAACCCAGACCTAGCTTTAAGATCAGCAGGAGTAGCGATCTTACTATTACTACTGGGCGGACCAGGGTTAGGTTGTACATTTCCTGACAGTAATAACAACAACAAAACCAGGCACCTTTTCCTCTTAAGCGACACACACACACCGTCATCTACTTTAGAGACACCGGAAAGGTCTGCGAGAGTGTGATTAGAGCTTAAGAAGCAGTCCTGAAGAACCATCAACGCAGGAAAATAAAAAAGACAAACATATTTTGTCGAGCAGATTGACTGTAACAAGGCAACCGGTAATTGTTTGAGCAACACATCCAAACATTTGCAGGGGATGCCCACTGCAGGTTGCAGAACAGACCTGAGTCCAGTAGTCTTCTCAGAATGACTAGAGATCTTCTCATAGTCAAAAACAGTTAACAGGCACAGCAGAATCCGATATGGGCCATTCTCCCAGACCAGCACAGCATCCGGATAGGCGTGCAAGCAGTCCCGAAATGTGGAGGCGCTCCGTTCTCCTCGCGATATCCCCGGTGCAGAACCTCCTCAGTACAGCAGGATAGGCGAAGCAGGACCAGCTCGAGGCGTAGAGGCGCTCCGGTCTCTCCGCGATATCCCCGTGGTAAAACGTCCTCGGCACCGTAGAGCACGACAGGTGGAGCAGGTGGATACAGGCCTCAACTACAGCAGGTGTAAAGCAGGCCGCAGCCCGAACGCGAAACCGCTCTGGTCTCTCCGTTACGCCCCCCGGGGCAAAATCTCGCCAGGACAGCAGCACACGACAAGTGGAAGCAGGTCCCCGCCACAGCACAACTGGGCAGGTGGAAAAAGGGGGCCCAAGCAACAACGTGCAGCCGCTCCGTCTCTCCGCGACTTCCCGGGAAAAACCTCCCCACAACAGCACAGGTAAACCTCCTATCCACGCCGACGGAACAGAGGCAGCCCTGCCTCTCACTTTCCACGCTCCGTGAGGCGGATGAGAAAATGTGCTCCGCTCGCGAAAATGCACTCCGCTCGCTCTGATCGACGAGTGTAGACTGATGACTTCGAGTCGTGGCTGAACCTGTCTCTGCGGTCCTGCCAGACTCTCACCATACTACTTCACTGATGGCTCCCACAATAGCTAATAGTTACGTGTATCATCAAGAATATAATAACATGAAGACATATCTCTAGCCTAGCCATAGGCCTTGTTGGCCTTTTGTTACATTGCATTACATGTTACTTGTTGGACGCTTTTATCCAAAGCGACTTACATACTCAATACTGTGGACAACGACATGCTGACTGCAGTGAGGTTTGAACCTGTGACCGCCTGATCCGAACACCTGTGGACAACCCACTACGCCACACGCCTCCCGATGTTACATCATTGTTATGTTGTTGTAACCCTGAGTGTTTTTATTTAATTTTTTAACTCTCTCCTCCAGAACTGCAGAATCTGCCGCCGCTGTGGTGTGAGGTCATCAGGCCAGTGGGCCAATCACTCGTTTCTGTGCGAGACATGTGACCCGGCCCTGCCCTGCCCTCTCTGTGACCTCAACACACCACAGGACTATTGGACCTGTATCTCCTGCTATAGGTACACTAAGTTTATGTAGTGTTTTCTTATACATTACAGAAGCACATATAAGGGGAATAGAAAAGGTCCAAGTACAGAACCTTGCGGGACTCCATGGCGCTTTTATCGTTAAATTGGAATCAAACTAGCTTATAGCTGTTCCTTTAATGCTGATTCAATGTTCCAGTCTATGTAAAATTATGCAATGGTCAATTGTGATAAATGGAGCACTGGTTCCTTTGTCTGATGCAATTTAAAAGGTAACTTGAAACTTTTACCAGAGCTAGGATTAACTCTAAATCCCGACTAAATATCTTCAAATAAGCAATTGTTACGTGTAAAGACGGGCAACTGATTAGCAAATGCTTTCTCGAGGATGTGTGGTCCCTCAAATAAGACTTGCTTTCTGTGGTTTGGAGATTAATTACAGACAAGCTGACATGTTTGTGTGTTTTGTTTACAGGTGTGTCCATACAGAGTGTATCGTCCAGGCTGGGGAGGGCAGGGCGGGGTCTGAAGATTACGTCTGCTCCACCTGCAGGCCTCAGGAAGAGGAGCCACTCAGTCCTACCCCGGCCCCCCCTCTCAGTCCCACACAGACACCTTCCAACAGCATTTCAGAGCCACCACAACTTCTAAGTCACACAGAGGCTCCACCCATCAGTCCCACCACTCATAGTCAAGTCCAGCTTACATGCTCGGAGTCACCACAGAGTCCTGACGAGACCCTGAGCACACAACAAGGTCTGACACCACCTCATCCTGAACACACAGAGATACATAGTCCTGCACCATCCTTACCTGAGCAACAAGAGCTCCAACAAAGTCCAGCACCATCACACCTTGAAACCACAGAACTTAAACAAAGTCCCTCACCTTTGTACCATGAGCAGGCAGAGCTCCAAAATAGTCCTGCATCATCCCTCCCTGAGCAAAAAGAGCTCCAAAAAAGTCCTGCTTCCTCCCACCCTGATCCTACAGAACTCCTACAAATTCCCTCGCCATCGCACCCCGATCCAACAGAGCTCCAAAATAGTCCTGTTCCATCGCACCCTGATCCCACGGAACAACCACACAGTCCTGTTCCATCGCACCCTGATCCCACGGAACAACCACATAGTCCTGTTCCATCGCACCCTGATCCCACGGAACAACCACACAGTCCTGTTCCATCGCACCCTGATCCCACGGAACAACCACATAGTCCTGTTCCATCACACCCTGATCCCACGGAACAACCACATAGTCCTGTTCCATCACACCCTGATCCCACGGAACAACCACATAGTCCTGTTCCATCGCACCCTGATCCCACGGAACAACCACATAGTCCTGCTCCATCACACCCTGATCCCACGGAACAACCACATAGTCCTGTTCCATCGCACCCTGATCCCACGGAACAACCACGTAGTCCTGTTCCATCGCACCCTGGTCCCACGGAACAACCACATAGTCCTGTTCCATCGCACCCTGATCCCACGGAACAACCACGTAGTCCTGTTCCATCGCACCCTGATCCCACGGAACAACCACATAGTCCTGTATCATCTCACCCTGATCCCACGGAACAACCACATAGTCCTGTTCCATCGCACCCTGATCCCACGGAACAACCACGTAGTCCTGTTCCATCGCACCCTGATCCCACGGAACAACCACATAGTCCTGTATCATCTCACCCTGATCCCACGGAACAACCACGTAGTCCTGTATCATCGCACCCTGATCCCACGGAACAACCACATAGTCCTGTTCCATCACACCCTGATCCCACGGAACAACCACATAGTCCTGTATCATCTCACCCTGATCCCACGGAACAACCACATAGTCCTGTTCCATCTCACCCTGATCCCACGGAACAACCACGTAGTCCTGTTCCATCGCACCCTGATCCCACGGAACAACCACACAGTCCTGTTCCATCACACCCTGATCCCACGGAACAACCACATAGTCCTGTTCCATCCCACCCTGATCCCACGGAACAACCACATAGTCCTGTTCCATCCCACCCTGATCCCACGGAACAACCACATAGTCCTGTTCCATCTCACCCTGATCCCACGGAACAACCGCATAGTCCTGTTCCATCGCACCCTGATCCCACGGAACAACCGCATAGTCCTGTTCCATCACACCCCGATCCCACGGAACAACCACATAGTCCTGTTCCATCTCACCCCGATCCCACGGAACAACCACATAGTCCTGTTCCATCTCACCCCGATCCCACGGAACAACCACATAGTCCTGTTCCATCGCACCCTGATCCCACGGAACAACCACGTAGTCCTGTTCCATCTCACCCTGATCCCACGGAACAACCACGTAGTCCTGTTCCATCGCACCCTGATCCCACGGAACAACCACGTAGTCCTGTTCCATCGCACCCTGATCCCACGGAACAACCACGTAGTCCTGTTCCATCGCACTCTGATCCCACGGAACAACCACATAGTCCTGTTCCATCGCACCCTGATCCTACAGAACAACCACATAGTCCTGTTCCATCTCACCTTGAAACGTCAGAGTGCGAACCAATCCCTGAGCAATCCCACTGCAATCCAACAGAGCTCCAAAACAGTCCTTTGCAATCCCAGACAGATCCCACAGAACTCCCACAAAGTCCTGCACCATTCCTCCCTGATTCGACAGAGCTCCAAAAGAGTCCTGTCCCATCCCTCCCTGATTCTACAGAACTCCAACAAATGCCCTCGCCATCACACCCTGATCCCACAGAACAACAAAACAGTCCTGTACCATCGCACCCTGATCCTACAGAACAACTTAATATTCCTCCACGATCTCACCATGAAACGTCAGAGCTCGAACACATTTCTGAGCAATCCCTCCCCGATCCAACAGAGCTCCGAAACAGTCCTTCACCATTCCAACTTGTACCCACAGAACTCCCACAAAGTCCTGCACCATCGCACCCTGATTCGATAGAACTCGAAAGGAGTCCTGCACCATCCGGCACTGAACCCACAGATCTCCAAAACAGTCCTTCGCCATCACAGACAGATACCACAGAACTCCCACAGAGTCCTACACCATCCCACCCTGAACTCGCAGAGCTCCAAGAAATTCCTGCGCCATCTCACCCTGAGCTCGTAGAAGCACATCAAATTCCTGACCCGTCGCAACTCGGTCCCACAGAACTCCAAAATAGTCCTGCACCATCGCAGCCTGATTCGATAGAACTCCAAAAGAGTGTACCCTCTGGCAATGAACCTGGGGAGATCCCACAAATGAATTCGCCTTCTCACCCTGAACCCAGAGAGCTTCAACAAGTACCTGCGGCATGCCCACCTGTTTCAACAGAGTTCCAAAAGAGTCCTGTAGCATCGCAACATGAACTCCAACGAATAACTGAAACATCCCAATCTGAACCTACAGAGCTTCAGCCATGCCCACCTGACTCAACAGAACTCCAAAAAAGTCCTGCACCATCCCATGTCGAACCCACAGAACTCGATAACAGTCCTGCACCATCTCATCCGGATCCCACAGAACTCCAAAATAGTCCTGAACCATCTCAGCCTGATCATGCAGAACTCCTAGAAACTCCAGTTTCACCACATCCTGATTCCACAGAACTCCAAACAAGTCCTGAACCGTCGTATCTTTCTTCCACTGAGCTACATCAAAGTCCTGAACCATCGCATCTTTCTTCCACTGAGCTACAGCAAAGTCCTTCACCAGCCCACTCAGACCCAACAAAACTCCAAAGCGGTTCTGTAGCATCTCATCCTGATCACGAAGAACTACAAGAAACTCCTGTTCCATCTCATCAAGATTTCACGGAGCTACAACAAAGTCCACCAACATCTCACAGTGGCCCAATAAATGTACTGGAAACACCAGCTTCATTGAATCCTTTAGAGTACCAGGAGAGCCCCACCTCACCTCAAGTTAGTCTGACAGAGGATCAACGAAGTCCGACACATGTGACCTTCTTTCAGGCTCAGCAGAGTCCTTGTCAGGTCAGGAACACCTCTTCCAGCCCAACCCAGAACTCCACAGAGGATCAGGTTTTGGCCACAGACTTTCAGCACAGTCCAATGCAGGGTAGTCCTTTGGCTTGTAGCCTTGTACGTTCTCCAGTAGGGTTTAGTCCTACCTGGGTTCTGTCTGGACCTGAGCAGATCCCTTCAACACACACTTCACAGTCACCGCTCGACACAGCATGTAGTCCTGCTCACAACATCACACAGCTTCAGAACAGAACCCCACAAAGACAGCATAGTCCTACGACACATAGTCCTTCACAGGTCAGCACACAGAGTCCTCCACAGGAGGCCGAACGTACACTGGATCATGAGAGCCCTGGATCGAGCAGCCCTGCCGGAGTGCGATGTGAGCCAGCACAGGGCCTTTCTACACTGAACCGCTCACCACAAAGACCCGCCTCACTGCGGTCCATCTCAGCGCCATGTAGCCCCTCACCGGCCCCCCTCAGAGCCACAAAGTGTAGTCTGTCCCAGCCTGCCAGCCCAGCCCAGGGCCAGTCTACAAAGCCTTTGCAGCTTCCTACTCAGTCAAGACTGACAAAGGAACTAACCGGTACCACAGAGCCTAACATTGGTGCCCAAACACTGGAAAGTAGCCCCTCCTCTAACCACGGCACAGATGAAGAACTTCCAGACGAGCCTGGACTCAGCCCCCATCACGGTCCTTCCACGCCAACACCAGAAAGCCTTGTTCACATTAGCCTAACTAGCTCACCTTGTGAAACGGAGGAAGTTCCTCCCCCAACTAGCTTCACTCAGGGGGTTCCTTCTTGTGCAAGCTGCGCAGAAGCTACAGAGGGGAGCCCCACACATATCCAAAACAGCATACCAGTGGAGACTAGCCTTGCAGACACCGGTCCATCAGCAGAACTGGCTGCATCCATCCAGCCGAGCCAGGATGAGGAGATGATAGAAGGTGGAAATTCTCCAAGTTCTTTTATTCTGTCAGAAAGTCCTCTGAGCCACCCGGACAGTCAAACAGAAGCTAACAGCGTGGTGGACTACATGCATGTTCAAGAGGGAACTAGTCCTAGTTTTTCAGAGCCCCCACAGACTGAGGCGAGCAGCCAAAGTCCAACAAGTCCTGGTCAGTCAAATGTTCAAACTATCGGTAGTCCTTGTCCTGCTTCTCCAGGTCAAACAAGCCTCCTGCCAGTTAGTTTTAGTCCTCCACACTGTAGTAGCTCACGGTCTGCTAGCCACAGTCCACCTAGGTCTAGTCCTGCTGGTCAAGCTAGTCCTGTTCACATACAGAGCACCTGTAGTCCAGTCCAAAGACGGTCTCCCTCGTTAGCTAGCTCAACAAACAGCAGCCCCGCACATGCTACTGTATTGGCTTGTTTTAGCCCACCTCACAGTCCAGCTCAGGCCAGGGAAACGCCTCGTAGCCCCGCTCATAGCCCGGCTATCGACACAGAAACCAGTTCAAGTCTGGACGTGGACTCTAGTTCCATCCTCCAGAGCTGCGATCTTCCCAGTGTGGTTCGCATGGATCCTTATGTTGTTATTAAGCAGATGAACCCAGCACCTGCCAGTTCTCTACCTGATGGCTCTGTTAGTCCCAACCAGGCCCCGGCTAGTCCTGTTTCCACCCCCAAGCACAGCCCTGCCTCCCATGCTGTTGATGCTACTTCCACCCCGGCTAGTCCGAGCCATGCTAGTCCCACTCAGGATACCACTGCGATGCCTAGCACTAGCCACATTAGTGAAACCCCCGCTAGTCCCCCTACCTGCACCCCCTCACAGGTTAGCCCTCCTCATGCTAGCTCTGTGCACAGTAGCCCAGCTGCTAGTCCGGTTTATGGTCCTGTACTCTCAGGTGAGACAGAAGTTAGTATTACAAACCCTCTGAGGCTAGAGGGTGGTTCTGGTAGCCCTCTGCGGCGTGAGGCTAGTCCTGGTAGCCCTCTGCGGCGTGAGGCTAGTCCTGGTAGCCCTCTGCGGCGTGAGGCTAGTCCTGGTAGCCCTCTGCGGCGTGAGGCTAGTCCTGGTAGCCCTCTGCGGCTAGAGGCTAGTCCTGGTAGCCCTCTGCGGCGTGAGGCTAGTCCTGGTAGCCCTCTGAGGCTAGAGGCTAGTCCTGGTAGCCCTCTGCGGCGTGAGGCTAGTCCTGGTAGCCCTCTGCGGCTAGAGGCTAGTCCTGGTAGCCCTCTGCGGCGTGAGGCTAGTCCTGGTAGCCCTCTGCGGCTAGAGGCTAGTCCTGGTAGCCCTCTGCGGCGTGAGGCTAGTCCTGGTAGCCCTCTGCGGCTAGAGGCTAGTCCTGGTAGCCCTCTGAGACTAGAGGAGACTCCTGGTAGCCCTCTGCGGTGTGAGGCTAGTCCTGGTAGCCCTCTGCGGCTAGAGGAGACTCCTGGTAGCCCTCTGCGGTGTGAGGCTAGTCCTGGTAGCCCTCTGCGGTGTGAGGCTAGTCCTGGTAGCCCTCTGCGGCGTGAGGCTAGTCCTGGTAGCCCTCTGCGGTGTGAGGCTAGTCCTGGTAGCCCTCTGCGGCGTGAGGCTAGTCCTGGTAGCCCTCTGCGGCGTGAGGCTAGTCCTGGTAGCCCTCTGCGGCGTGAGGCTAGTCCTGGTAGCCCTCTGAGACTAGAGGCTAGTCCTGGTAGCCCTCTGCGGTGTGAGGCTAGTCCTGGTAGCCCTCTGCGGTGTGAGGCTAGTCCTGGTAGCCCCCTGCGGTGTGAGGCTAGTCCTGAGGATTCTGAATCCAGTATTCCTGGTCCCACGAGCCCCGTGCAGCCTGAAGCTGGTCCTGGTTCTGTTCCTGAGGAGGAGAAGTTTGAGCAGGAAAAGAAGACTGAAGAAGAGGAGGAGGAGAATTTTGATGAGGAGGAGGAGAAGTTTGAAGAAGAAGAGGAGGAGGAGGAAGAGGAGGGTCATCAGACAGTAAAGAAGAGTCCATTGGAAGAGGAGTCGGAGGGAGGGGAGCAGGAAGTCCTGAATGAAGACTCTCCTCTCGATGCTCCTCCCTCACCACACTCTGCCTTACCCCTTCCTCCCTCCCCCTCTCCTCCCCCTCCTCACAGAACTGCCTTAACCCCCCCCAGTCACCCTCCTCTTTCCACCAATCAAAGAGAAACCCCAACTCCGTGTCATGTGACAGCAACGGACGACGAAAGCCGATCACAGAGCCAGGTTCAATCCACCAAAGACGAGCACCAATCACAAGCAGAGCCTTCAGAGAGGGGGGTGGGACTTGAACTACAGGAGCCAATAGCAGAAGAGGAAGAGGCGAGTATTTAAATTTAGACTTTTTTAATGCTAAATAGTTTCTTATTTTATTATCATTATATTTTTGACTGATTCTGATTCTGAAGGAGCAGGAAGAGGAAGTGGAGGAAGAAAGGGAGAAGCAGGAGGACCAATCACACGCTCAGCCTTCAGAGAGAGGGGCGGGACATGAACTCCAGCAGCCAATAGCAGCAGAGGAGGAGGAGGAGGCAAGTATTGTCATATATTCATTTGTTATAGTTTTTTTAATAGTTTTTTTAATGCTAAATAGTTTCTTTAAATACAAATATAATGATAGTGATTTGAAAGCCTTCTGAACATGTGTGTCCTGTAGATCCCCACATTCTCCACAAACCCACTTTCAGGACTGTGCATTTTAAATAATTTAACTCCTGAATATCTTCACACAAAACAATACAAGTAATTGTTATTTATCAAGATCTAGCCATTTATGAAATAGCTTTCTTAATAGCTATGTTTCAGTGACGTTCAAGATCATTAAACACGACTTAAATTGTGAGTATAACCCAGTGGCGAACCGTGTCTATCACAGCTGGACCTTCTGTAGACACCCCCCCCCCCCCCTCCGCGGCGTTATAATGTCCGTCTTTTCACTGAATGGTCGTCTTAAAGGTTCTCACAACAATTCCGCAACAACTTCATCTCCACCTGTTGCTCTTGCCATGTCCACGTTAAAAACAATACAACGGCATGAATTGCTTCGTCGCATTCTAGCTCCTCTGCCTCGAGCCGGTGAACTAGCGGGCCTCTAGAGCACCTGGAACCGAGGGGGACTCTGAAAGAACACGCCCATTGGCTACAAGTCAATATCTGATTGGTCGATCAAACTGTCAGTCCAAACGTGCGCTCTCATCCAGTGCAACGGCCGGGGCCTTCGATCAAGGATGCAGAATACCTGGGTGAAGGATGTCCTACCCAGAGACCCAGAACGAGATCTGATTGGTTGCTTTCTTTTCTAACAGATCATCAACACAGATACCATTCTCATTTATTCATTTTATTACATTTCATTTATATAATTAAATGGATGTTTTGTTTGTTTTATCTGAGTGTTCCAGGGTGTTCTCTGAATACTTTGAAGGCCCCGACGGTTCGCCACTGCTATAACCTTAAGAAATGAATTGCACATAATCATTCCCACGGAGCTCCTCCGTTGAAACCGACCAGCTGTGACGGTGGGGGCGGGGCTTTCATACGCGAGTAGTGAAAACACTTCTGCGTAGTCTGCTCGCGTGTCTCCTCCCTTTCGTCTCCTGCCTCCTCCCTCACCCCTCCTCGACTCCTCCGTGTGCATTTCAGCTATTGGGACGTCCTTCAAAATGGCGTGTCTTGATCGATTTCCGGGTCAAGTCCCGGAGGAGGGGAAGAGGAGTCGAGGAGGGGTATTGGGATGAGGCTCATGTCTTTATTATCGTTGTTTTTTTTTCTGATTCTGAAGGAGCAGGAAGTGGAGGAAGAAAGAGAGAAGCAGGAGGACCAATCACACGCTCAGCCTTCAGAGAGAGGGGCGGGACATGAACTCCAGCAGCCAATAGCAGCAGAGAAGGAGGAGGCAAGTATTTTCATTTTTTTTTAATGCTAAATAGTTTCTTAAAAAATACTTTCTTTTTATTATCGTTATATTTTTGACTGACTCCTTTTTTTTAATTCTGATTCTGAAGATGGAGGCGGGGCTTGAACTACAGGAGCCAATAGCAGCAGCAGCAGAGGAGGAGGAGGAGGATCGGGAGGATCTGGACGACCAATCAGACGTGGAGGAGCTTGAAATGGACGCCTCTTTAGACCTGGAGGTGATGGCGTTGATGACCTCGTCTCCCCCTCCTTCTCTCCTTCACCTTTCCTCCCCCATCCCTCCCCCACGGACATCTCGAAGACTTCCTCCCCCCTTTTCTTCCAGACCCTCCGATGACCTCTCCATCCGCTTGAGGTCGTCTCCCTTCTCAC
>NW_027263065.1:145683-201407 GCF_902827115.2 Pseudochaenichthys georgianus | reverse complement strand
GCCGATCAGGAGAGCTGCATCTGATCGATATGGACATAAACGTGAGTGAAGTGTAACCGGACGCGAGAGAGAGATCAGATGAGAGGGGCCTGCCTGCAGACCTCCACTGTCAGTACAGTTCCGGTGCAGACCTCCAGTGTCAGGACACCTCCACTGTCAGTACAGGAAGTGACGATTCTGACGAACACGTTTTTTCCCCCGCCCACCGAACGACTCGTCTGATGGTTTTTGCAAATTAGTAAGGTAAGGTGCGTGACCTGTTACTATCCAAAACAATGAATGCAGTCTAAATGTATTGTTTCGCAGACAAAACAAAATGTATCGATATAATATATATATACTTGCAGAGCATATCATTTGCTTATCATAGGCCACCTATGCCGTTATTCTCTGATGCGTCTCAATATCATCAGCGGTAATAACAAAAAAGTTGATGGAGGCAATTTAATGCACTCGTTTACCGAGACATGGGAAACTGAGCACAAGTTTCTGATAAATGGAGACAAGCCGGTATGTCTTGTTTGCTACGAGGCAGTGGCATTGTGTGAGAAACCGTGTGTGTTTGCCGATGTACAAGCATGTGTTTTTGTTACGGTGTTGCAGTATAACGTGAGTCATGACAACTGGCGACATTCTATTATTTTCGTCATAGGAATCCGGGGCGTGTACATTGAGGAAAATAGGCATTTCAAGTTACATTGTAGTGTGATTACAAAGCCTGTACTTTTTAAAGTAAAATGTTGTATCAGTACTTCTACTTTTACCAAATTATTTTTTTACACAAGTATCTGTACGTCTACTTAAGTAAAGAGTGTGTACTTTTGCCACCTCTGATGGTGTGTGTTGTGCATGAAAGAGGACCATATTGATCATTTTGATAGCGACCTGTTTAGATCTTCATACAGCTGTGTTTTTCCTTCTAGAAACCTTTCACAGTCAATACATCCTGGACCGTGGAAAGAGACGACTGGTTTGGTAATAGAGGTAATAGTATACCATTTTATCATTTATATTCAACTGAAATGTCAAACCATAACAAAACAACTAAATGCTTTCTGACATGCTAGGGTTTCCCCAGGCAACTGTATGGGAATGACTGTGGCATCTTCATGTTGATGGTAGGCTACATTATTGGTCTGATTGAATTCTCTGTTGTTTTTAAGATAATAACATTAAATTATATATTTTCTTTCATAGTATGCCCTTTACACCATACTAGATGCACCCTATGATTTCACTATTGTAAGTTGATCTGGTCATTTAAAGTAAACTCAAAATCCCATTATGACATTTAATCTGACATACAGTGATAATATATTTCTTTCCTTTTTTAGACTGACATGCCAGCTTTGCGAAAATGGTGGTGTGTCATGCTAATGGAGAATTTCGACCTCGGAAGGTGAGACCACTAAAATGTTGACGTTAGATTAACTTTGAAATGGTTAAAAAACACAATGTTATACCAACAGTACCTGTATTTGTTTCTTTATTCAACCCTTTTTATTTGAGTCATGGCAAAATGTTTGCCCACTGGACAGAGAAATCTAAAGCCCTCCTGCGAGGTGAGGTGCCTCCAGTGTTCAGAGTGAGGAAGAGGAAGTTGGATGACATCACGGAGGTCAGATTTGCATTGCAATCTATTTCATTTAAGTTGTGTTTGTATCTACTCTCACACTAAAGCTTCAATTTCATTATTTGTTTCACCACTCTATATTTAAATATATATATATTTTGTCAATATTTACTGCATTTATTCTTTCTCGTGGTATCAGTATTTAGGACGATGTTGGAGGACAGTCCTTAAACTAAAGAATATGTTGAAAATAGCATACTTTACTAAAAGTATGGTAGTTCATGGCAATAGTCCCTTGTATTTTGAACATTTGAAGTTTTTTTGTTTTTTAGAAAGAGGAGCAACTTCAGCCTCATCCAGCTGATGTCTCAGTTGGAAAAGATGTGGAGAAAACAATGGAAGTGTAGGCTTGTTTACTAGTTATATACATCATATCCAAGGAGGACGCCCTTTCCTTGGGTTAGTCTGCCAAAAAGCTACTTAATGCTTAATATGTATCAGTGGGTATGATATATTTTCTCTTTTCCGTAGCCAACATCTAAGATCGTGCAGGACTGCAAGAAGGCAGCAGAATGGGTGGTGGCACACAAACATTTGTGCATTTGCCCGATGCAGTGAGCATGGGGGAAGCACAACTAAGAGAGGCTGTCAAGCTTTGGGAGGAAAAGCCTGACGAATGTGACGAGGATGAGATGGAGGCAATCTTGGAGCCATTCAAGTTTAGGTTTGAACATATGGAAGACATGTGGCCCTTCTTAAACGAGATCAGAGACAAAAGAGGGTATCTGGCATTCTGCGAATGCATTTCTGCAGTTGGAACACTTTGTCAGTTTTTGTGTGTTTTGCTTTGTTTTGTTTTTCAATGAAGCATTTGATAATTCACCTTGATTATACCATGAACACCACAGAGGAATTTTGGTTTACTTTAAGATAAGCCTTTTATTGTCTCCCGCATCACACCACAAGGGCAATTTAGGAGTCCATCAAGGGGATCTAGCAGAAAAAATAACTACCAAATATGAAAATAATTGACATTTTAATACACAATGGAATCTAAAATGGATATAATTTATAGCAAATTGTTTAATATGCAGATTCTTAATCCAATAGTTCAGTAAAGGGAGACATAAAGTATGTAGGAGTGAAGTGAAACAGTAATTAGACTATAGAGCTGTAACATAATTATACATAACATTTTCAGGCTTATGACATAAATAAGAGGCAAATAATTTTAAGAAAATAAATATGGTTTTAACTAACTGCTACTGCCCTCTTAAGTGGTGTCATGCTGACATAGTTAAAATATCTGGGTATGGGTCGCGTTTGCCATTCGATCAGTGAGGGGAGAAAAATGCAACAAAAATGGTCAAAATCCGTTAATATATGGATGAGTGGGGGGCGGGCTGGACACAGGCCGTGGGGGGACACCCGAGACCGGGCAATGTCCCCGGTAGAAACCGGGTGAAATAGCCCAAAAAATAATAAAACCGGAGAAAGTGGAAAAAAGTGTCCAAAAATAGGCACTCGTGAGGAGGCCAGAGTCCCCTGTCAACTCCCGTTACATTCCTCCATGGTGTCATTTGAGCGAAAAACTTTTACGAGAACCAGGCTGGGGGGTCAAAAGGGCTTGACCAAGGCCGACCCAAAGTGCACGGTGAGCGGACTCATCACCTCCGTGATGAGTCTCCATTGTGATTCAGTGGGCGGGGAAAAAAACGTGTTCGTCAGAATCGTCACTTCCTGTACTGACAGTGGAGGTGTCCTGACACTGGAGGTCTGCACCGGAACTGTCCTGACAGTGGAGGTCTGCAGGCAGGCTCCCATGGATCAGATCAGCTGCTGAGTCTGACCGAGACACGCAGCTCTGCATAATCACCTGAAGCCCCGCCCACTGTTTAGCGAGCTGCATGAAACTGACGTGCTGTCAGGAGAGAGGGAGGGAGAGGAAAAGAGAGCATCCGTTTCTCCCGAGTTATTATTCAAAGTTAATGTAAACTTTTGAATAATGTACGTCATCTACTAGAAGTAGTTTGTTTGAATGTAATAATTATGTTGTTTGTTGTTTGTGGAATAATTTATTGAAAAATGAATCTGAATTTTTCGATCTGTTACGATTATAAACTGAAGCAATATAAAAATGAGCCCCGTGAACGGAGTTTTAAACTGAAGCATATCTGCTCATAGTCCGGTAATTAATTAATAACGGAAACTCTGCCACACAACTCTTATTATTATTATTGAAATATGACCGGACATTTGACCGGCGAGAAAAAATCCTAGCGGAAACCCTGATATATATAACAGCACCATACGACATCTGTCTTGCACCACAATAAGTGTAGAGGTGACAGGAAATTCCATGTTGTAACATAACCATTCTGAATGTTCATGGTGTTTATATAAATGGTATACATTAGCTTTTAGGGGTGGACAGGACACAATGAAGTGAACACATAATTAATATAGCCCTAAACACACTGACACACACACGTATGGACTTCAGGATCAGAAATGCTGTAGTTGTTTTAGTACCGTGACAAAAAATAAAGCGGGATCGCACTTTCTAAAGAGTGATTTTTGTAATATATCCATAGTGTACAAATACACTGTTGGTGCACAAAGGCCATACACCCTTACAATGTTGCTAAATGTGAGCCCTTCGTTGTGAGTCGGCATGTATAGCATGATTTAACGCACAAAATAGCCTCTTGGAGTAAAGTCGTAAACCCAACAGGAAGTCGGCCATTTTGAATTTTATGTGCCATTTCTCACATTTCTTCACTCTTTAAACGTGCCGTATTCAAACCAATTCCTCCTACGGTCCTGTAGACAACAGTGTCATCTGATCGACTTCAAATTTGGTCAGTACTATCTTAAGACTTCGAGGGTGAAAAGTTATTAAAAGCTTTACTCTTCGTCAAAGTCCCTTGCCGTGGCATTGCGGCGAAAAAGTGTCTTTCGCCATAAAACAGGAAGTAGCTTTAACTGGAGCATCCAAACTCAAATCTGCACCACATTTTTCATGGAGGATAAGAGTCCAGGCCAGAATACATTGACGCACAAATATTCAATCATCGACATAGTGCCACCTACTGGTAACAAGAAGTAACAACTATTTTACTTCTACCAGATTATGCAGATCTCTTTGAAATGTAGTCAACATATTTATTTCTGCTTCTTGTCTCAAAGCACTGAAACTGCTGCTTTAAAAAAAGTCTCTCTTCCCCAGTCTGTCCCTAAGCAGCAGCAGCAGCATAAAGCAGGCGTACAGTAGCTGAGTGGTCTGTCAAGGGATTGAGAGAAAAGGGGGGGAAAGAAAGCTTTCGTTTAGCCCTGTTTAACCCACTTAACAATCTGATATCCCACTTGAGGCCCATTTTTTTCTTTATTTGGCTGTCCATGTCCCAATCAGTCACCAGCATGTACAAGGGCGCACAAATAACACCTAAGTGGGGACAGGGGATGATAGCAGACGAGCCCCAATTGTAGCTCGGATAGGACCTCTGCGTACACAGCTGATGGAAAGATACATCCCATTTTGGGCCCATGGAGTTAAACCGGAATAAATATCAGAGAAATGTCAATTTATTTTTGGACGGTGGTGAATAGATTGGCCCGATTGGCAGATGTTTCTCATTTTGCAAGAATGCAACCTTTTAGGGAATAGTCCATCACCATTGCCCTATTTATATTTGGACAATGATAGTTGAATGAGGTGGAAGAAGTACTCAAATATTTTACTTTTATGATCTCAAAGTGTATTGTTATGAGTACAAGTCTGGCATTCGAAATGTAAAAAAAAAGTAAAATAGTATCATTTAAATATACTTACAAAGGCCTTATTACGCCTCTATTGGACTCCTTTGTTTCCTTCCGGAACATAGTGACATCACTATCTAACACATGCACATCTATTGGCTAGCGCTCCAACACATTGCACGTGATAGGCTAACGGTTCAACGCTTCTGCCCATTCACTTACAGGATAACAGGGGCGGGACATCTCTAAGCGGTTGACCAATCTGGGCTCTGGTTTCAGACAGAGGGTGAAAAAAAGAGGAGCTGCAGCACAGGCAGTATGAGAAAAATAAAGATCTTTCTGAACATTAAAGCATGGAGACAGGAAGTAGAGACACTACATACTGATAATGAGCGTACTATGTCGTCTTTAAAGCACCAAAACTAACAAGTACTCACTATGCAGTATGGCTATGTTCCTAATATGGGTTATTCGTTAATATATTACATTTCTAATGAAACAACATTGAAACTAATGATCCATTAAGTTAACAATATTGTAATGTTGTTGCTGGTAAAGGTGGAGAATACTGCCAGTATCCATAATGTATTAGTACATTTAATATTTGTATTAATAATTTAAACCTGCCAAGGAACTCGTCTTGTCAGATACATAAACATGGATACATCTAGTACCAAATTGTCGTGAAGTTAAAGCATAAAGAGGCATTACATGGAAATACTCAAGTAAAGTATGACTAAATATTGCTGAAGAACAGTACTTGAGTACATTTGAGTAGTTACAACATATAATTTGGGAGATTAAAAACGTTTATTTACTCATCTGGTGAACTCAACCGTCGTTTAAAAAGTCAATTATTAGATTACAAATCTGCAATTATTTTCTTTTGTTAATGAGGCAACCATTTTGTTTATCTGCTTGACTAAATGATTTGTTCTGTTCTTTATTGGAGTGAACAAAACAGACTGTAGAACATTCTCCTGGTGTGGTCACCGTTAATCACAGCAATGAGATAAGCCTAATTGAATATCTGACAGTATGTGAGTGCATGTACGGAGCACATATTGATTTCCGCTGTCTTCATAATTAAAATGATTTAGCTTCAGTGAAGACACACTGACTCTTATTGGCTCACCGGCGAGATAATTATCGTGTGTGTTATGTGTCGCCGTTCCTGCCTCCAATGAGAAACGATAAACTCCCCCGCTGAACAAACGGCTCGCTGCAAATCTCTCCATCAGTCTCCGCTGGGTTTGAAATGTGATGCTCAGACCTGCCGCTGGGATTCCTATTGGATCACGGTCATCAGTTTCCATCAGTCGGCAGGGGGGAGGATGAGGAGCGAGGAGGAAGAAGAAGAAGAACGAAGGTGAGAGTCGCACCTGTTTCGATAGATGTCGATACACAACTCGTAATCTTTGCCAATTATTTTCTTAACGTTCTCCTGATTAAACTATAATGGGCTTTCATATTCGTTGAGATTGTAAAGTCATGAATTTACACAAATAACTTATGAAAGAAACAACATGGCTTCCCTTTGGAACAGGTGGCAGGCGTTGAGTTTTAGTATCTTGCTTTCGTTTTCAAAGGTTTCTCCCTAAATATCCAGGGGTTTCTTTCAAATGTTAGACGGACTGGGAGATTCTTTGAATATTATCCTATTCCCCGGCTGCATAATTAGTTTCTTCACCTGCCGAAGCCCCCTCGATGTGAAATTGAAGAAGCTGACACTAAGTTGGTTAGAAAAACTTCATGTTGTCCAACACTAATACATCTAATGGTGAACAATGTCTGTGCCGTATCCAACTGCAAAGACAGGCTGGATTAAGACGCTTTAGATAGATGTCGATACACAACTCGTCTTTGCCAATTATTTTCTCAATGTTCTCCTGATTAAACTATAATGGGCTTTCACATTCTTTGAGATTAGAAAGTCATGCATTTACACACATAACTTATGAAAGAAACAACATGTTTCCCCTTTGGAACAGGTGGCAGGGGTTGAGTTTTAGCATCTTGCTTTCATTTTCAAATGTTTCTCTAAGGCAGGGGTGTCAAACTCAAATCTGGCCCGCGACTTCATTTCATGTGGCCCGCAAGAGCTTGCAAAGAATATAATATGTTTATTATACGGTTACATGCCACTTTACATGATAGCTTATTAACTTAAACTTAATCGATCGTTTTAAAACTCTTGATCACGGCAACTGCCTGACGTTGTAATCACACGTTACTACAGCTTAAGCACTCACAACTCTCCTTCTCTTAGCGACTGTAACTCCACAGTTGCCTACACTCTTTTCGGGTTTGCTAACGGTAGCTACTTTAGCTTGATAGCTAGCCATGGCTCTTTCCCCACCTTCTGGTGCTATTTCCTGCTCTTCCTGTCTCATGTTTGGTTACTTCCCGGCCTCCCTTACTGGTAAGGATACATGTGTTAAATGTAGTATAGTTGTTAGGTTGGAGGCGGGAATCATAGCCATAGAAGCCCGGCTCCGCATCTTAGAAAGTAACTCAGCTAAAGTAAAGCCCATGTTAGCATGTGCGGACCGGCAAAATGTAGCTCCTCTTAGCCGTCCCCCGGCAACTCCGAGCAGCAGGGAGGCTGGGTGACTGTTCAGAAGGGGCATAACGCGAAACCCGCAGGTCCCCACCAACCCGTTCACGTATCTAACAGATATTCCCCACTCAGCGAGACACCCGCTGAGAAGCCAACTCTGGTTATTGGTAGCTCTATTATGAGACACGTGAATTTAGAGACCGAAGCCTCCACAGTCACATGCATTCCGGGGGCCAGAGCGGGCGACGTTGAGGCGCATCTTAAACTGCTGGCTAAAGATAAACGTAAATACAGTAGGATTGTTATTCACGTCGGTGGTAATGATGTTCGTTTACGCCAATCAGAATGCACCAAACTTAATGTGGAGTCGGTGTGTAGTTATGCTAAAACAATGTCGGACACCGTAATCTTCTCTGGTCCCCTCCCCAATCTGATCAATGATGACATGTATAGCCGCATGTCATCATTTCAGCGCTGGTTGTCTTGGTGGTGCCCAGCAAACAATGTGGGCTTCGTAAATAATTGGACAGCCTTCTTGGGAAAACCTGGTCTGATTAAGAGAGACGGCATTCACCCTACTTTGAAAGGTGCAGATCTCATTTCGGCAAACATCTCAGGGCTTTGCGGACGTAATCCATGACAAACTGGAGTTGAGACCAGGAGGCAGAGTTGCAGTCTTACACGCTTCTCTGCGCTCTCTCCTAGGCAGTCACCCATAGGAATCCCGAACCCAATAAAATACCCAATATTAGCGGTGTGTGTGTCTGCCCAAGGACAATTTAAGGTAAAACCTAATAGAGGTGTCATACATAATAACCTAATAAAAGTAAATGTAACAACTACTACAGTGCAACAAAACATGAAGATTAAATGTGGTCTCTTAAACATAAGATCTCTAGCATCTAAAGCAATATTGGTAAATTATTTAATATCAGATTATAATATTGATATATGCTGTCTCACTGAAACTTGGTTGAGACATGAAGAATATGTCAGCATAAATGAGGCCACTCCACCCAGCCATGTCAACACTCATATTGCTCGAGGCACGGGCCGAGGAGGTGGAGTTGCAGCAATCTTTGACTCAAGTTTACTTATCAATACTAAACCAAAATGTAATTATACCTCTTTTGAAAGCCTCGTTTTTAGTCTTACGCATCCGACCTGGAAAACTTTGCAGCCAATCTTATTTGTTACAGTGTATCGTGCACCAGGTCCTTATTCAGAATTCTTATCAGAATTCTCTGAGTTTTTATCAACTTTGGTTCTTAAAACAGACAAAGTAATTATCGTAGGTGACTTTAATATTCATGTTGACGATGATAAAAATAGCCTTACTGTTGCATTTAACTCTATATTAGATTCTGTTGGTTTCTGTGTAAATAAACCAACCCACTGTTATAATCACACTCTCGACCTTGTTCTGACTTATGGTATTGAAATTGAGCAACTATTAGTCGAACCGCATAATCCTGCTTTATCCGACCATTTCTTAGTAACTTTTGAAGTACTGTTACTAGACTACAAAGCATTAGTCAAAAGCTCTTGCAGCAGAAACCTATCTGTTAGTGCTATAGCCACATTTAAGGAAGAGATTCAACCAATACTTAACTCGATAGCATGTCTGCATGTAGGGGAGGAAACTTATACAAAATGTACACCACCCCAAATTGATCATGTTGTTGATAGTGCTATAGATGCGCTGCGAATAAAATTAGACTCTGTTGCTCCTTTGAAAAAGAAGAAAATAAAACAACATAGATTAGCTCCATGGCATAATGCCGAAACCCGCAAAATAAAGCAAAAGTCTAGACAACTTGAAAGGATATGGCGTTCCACTAAACTTGAAGAATCTCGTTTAATTTGGCATATTACTCTCAATGAATATAAGAAAGCACTGCGTAAAGCGAGAGCAGCCTACTACTCTTCATTAATAGATGAGAATAAGAATAATGCAAGATTTCTTTTCAGCACTGTAGCCAGGCTGACAGAGAGCCACAGCTCGATTGAGCCTTCTATTCCCTTAGCACTCAGTAGTAATGATTTGATGTGCTTTTTTAACGATAAAATTGTTACTCTTAGAAACAAAATTAATGACCTCTTGCCTTCGACCAGTATAGTGTTATCAACAGCTCCCGGAATCGTAAGTTCTAATATTACACTAGATAGTAAACTAGAATGCTTTTCAGCCATTAACCTTGAACAATTACATTCAATGATTCTCTCTTCTAAACCATCAACGTGTATGTTAGACCAAATTCCAACTAAGCTGTTGAAGGAAGTTTTTCCATTAATTAGCACTTCTTTATTAAATATTATGAATATGTCTTTATTATCAGGCTATGTTCCACAATCATTCAAAGTAGCAGTGATAAAACCGCTTCTTAAAAAGCACAACCTCGATCCAGAGGTTTTAGCCAACTATAGACCTATTTCTAATCTTCCGTTCCTCTCAAAAATTCTTGAGAAAGCGGTCGCAAAACAGTTGTGTGATTACTTAAAAAACAATGATTTATTTGAAGATTTTCAGTCTGGCTTTAGAACACATCATAGCACAGAGACAGCTCTGGTTAAAGTCACAAATGATATTCTAATAGCCTCAGACAAGGGACTTGTCTCTATTCTTGTTTTGCTCGATCTTAGTGCTGCATTTGATACTATCGACCATGATATCCTATTGCAAAGACTAGAGCACTTAGTTGGCATACAGGGAACTGCTTTAGGCTGGTTTAGGTCCTATCTATCTGAACGCTCTCAGTTTGTACGTGTTAACGATGAATCTTCCACGCAAACCAAAGTTAGCCATGGAGTGCCACAGGGCTCAGTGCTCGGACCTATTTTGTTCACATTATATATGCTTCCGTTAGGCAATATTATAAGGAATCATTCTGTAAACTTTCATTGTTATGCGGATGATACTCAACTATATTTATCAATCAAGCCTGATGAAATTAATCATCTAAATACAATTCAAGACTGCCTTAAGGACTTAAAAACGTGGATGACCTTAAACTTTTTGATGTTAAACACGACCAAAACTGAAGTTATTGTACTTGGCCCGAAGAATCTACGAAACAAATTATCTAAAGACATACTAACTATGGATGGCATTAATTTGGCCTCCAGTGAGACTGTAAGGAATCTTGGTGTTATATTTGATCAGGATTTATCCTTTAACGCCCACATAAAATCAATCTCAAGGACCGCCTACTTCCATCTACGTAACATTGCAAAAATCAGGCATATCTTGCCTCAAAACGATGCAGAGAAACTAGTCCATGCATTTGTTACTTCTAGGCTGGATTATTGTAACTCTTTATTATCAGGGAGTACCAAGAAGTCAATCAAGTCGCTTCAGCTGATTCAAAATGCTGCGGCTCGTGTACTAACCAGAGTTAGGAAAAGGGACCACATTACTCCTGTTCTGGCTGCCTTACACTGGCTCCCTATAGAACACAGGATATAATTTAAAATTCTTCTTCTCGCCTACAAAGCCCTTAATGGGCAGGCGCCATCTTACCTTAAAGAACTCATTATACCCTACTGTCCTACTAGGGCATTGCGTTCCAAGAATGCAGGGTTGTTGGTTGTTCCTAGAGTCTCTAAAAGTACAATGGGAGCCAGAGCCTTTTCTTATCAAGCTCCACATTTGTGGAATCAGCTTCCAGTTTGTGTTCGGGCGGCAGACACCCTATCCGTTTTTAAGAGTGCGCCTAAGACCTTCCTTTTTGATAAAGCTTATAGTTAGGGCTGATTAGATTCAGCCCCTAGTTTTGCTGATATAGGCTTAGTTTGTCGGGGGACATCTTACTTCTTCCTTCTCTCTGTCTATACCCGTGTACACTCATGTTCCGATTAACCCAGCTTCCCCACATCTCTTTCTTTTTGGTGTCTATATACGCTGGGATCCGGAGTCATGGATGATCCTGCGGTCCTGTGTCCTGGATCGCGAGCGCTGGATCTTGAGTCGTGGCTGTGGTCCTGGATCATCGGTCCTGGATGGATATCCTCGTGGATTCATCTTCCTATTATACACACATGCATTTCCAAACATTTGGACTACCTATGTTGCAAATGTATTATCTTTTCAATTTACACACGGCATCTATTGCACGTCTGTCCGTCCTGGGAGAGGGATCCCTCCTCTGTTGCTCTCCCTGAGGTTTCTCCCATTTTTCCCTTTAAACTGGGTTTTCTTTGGAAGTTTTTCCTTGTACGATGTGAGGGTCTAAGGACAGAGGGTGTCGTATTGTCATACTGATATTCTGTACACACTGTGAAGACCACTGAGACAAATGTAACATTTGTGATATTGGGCTATATAAATAAACATTGATTGATTGATTGATTGATTGACTTTACAGAAGCAGGTTGCCCATAAACTACATGTCCCACAATGTATCTCGTTTTGTGGCATGCGCACTGAAGAGACTTACAATTATTTGCCCTGGACTTCTACTTTCAGACGTAGTTAATTACTAAGTTATTATCCTATCCGATAATAATCAAATTCAGAGGCAATAATGTAATATAATACATTATATATATATATTATATATTTCTATATGTATATTTATATACCCTTTGAGTGCAACCATAATGTTAATGTGGCCCGCGATGAAATTGAGTTTGACACCCCTGCTCTAAGGCTATCCTCTAATTACGTTGTTACAGGATGTGTATTATTATGTAATGTATTTGTGTTATCTTTAAAAAACAATGAATGCTTCTTAGTTCATATGAAGCTGTCTGTTGGCTATTGTCTGCTGTAACAAAAGCTCATGTCCCCTCTGTGGGACGGATACAGGTATTCTGATTCTCGATTCATCGCAAGAATGTTGTACATGTTCTACTTTGTGAGAGATTATCCAGGGTTGCTTCTCAAATGCAAGACGAATTTGTACAACATCCACAAACGCCTCAGACTTCAAATCGTCTTCGAGTTAACCCCGATAGAGAGTTTTTGGGTGAAGGCTAAGATTACGTTTTTTTTTGTTTCTAGTAACTGACTTATCAAAGTGATATTACATTTTTTAACATTACATTACACTACATTGCATTTAGCTGACGCTTTTATCCAAAGCGACTTACAATAAGTGCGTTCGACCAACAAAATACAACCTTGAAGAAAATAGAATCATAAAGTACATCAGGTTTCATAGAGCAAAAACATTTCAAGTGCTACTCAACTGGCTTTAGGTAAGCCAGCCCTTTATTAGTATATAAGTGCTTTGTTAATATTTCTATCGCTCGAAGTGGAGTCGAAAGAGATGAGTTTTCAGTCCGGAAGGTGTGTGAGCTTTCTGCTGTCCTGATGTCAATGGGAGCTCATTCCACCATTTTGGAGCCAGGATAGCAAACCCACGTGTTTCTGCTGATGGGAACTTGGGTCCCCCTCGCAGCGAGGGTGCAGCGAGCCGTTAGGCTGATGCAGAGCGGAGAGCACGTGCTGGGGTGTACGGTTTAACCATGTCCTGGATGTAGGAAGGGCCAGATCCATTCACAGAGCAAGTATCAGTGTCTTAACAAAACCCTTTTTCACATACTGTTTTGGTCCATCAAGTAATATTAAATTCATTATCAGGAATGCCTTTAGACATCAGGGAAAGCAGCGTTCAGCCTTTAAAACACACATGTGTATAATTGAGCCTTTGAGGAAGCACACTCCTGCTCTCTGCTGCACTTTCTCAATGCCTTGCGATGCCTTTCAACCCGTCACCTGATTGTGTGTTGCATTTGCATTATCCTCCTTTTAATGCACAATGTAATCGGTGTACCTTTAATCTAAATGTATTTGATCCACTCTGATATTTTTTGTTTGTTTTTATGTCTTTTACTGTTATCTGTATTCTGTGCGACATCAATTGTCTTTGGCATGTCTTTGTGAAGCACCTTGAACTGCACTTATTGTATGAAAGGTGCTATGGAAATACAGATTATTATTATTATTATGAAATCACAAGTGGCGTCAGCAGCTGCCCGTGTGATCGCATGAACACAGATGCATGCAGTGTTTCTCTTCTAGAGGACTTAGAGGAACAAATGGATTCCTCTCTCTCTGTGAGGCCTGTATTAATCTCCTGCTGTCCTCGGCACGTCGCAGTCTGCTTCTGTATTAACGAGCTGGAGTTAGCGAGGCCACTCAGGCAGCGTCTGATCCTGCATGGCAGTCTGTAGATGTATCCTTTATTCCTTCTCCTTCCATGAAGCAGAAAACGTGGGCCGCGGCGAGCCGAGAGCAGACGGCCGTATCCTAATCAGTTGTGATAGTCTTGTAATTAAGGGGATTTGTTAATTGGGTCTGTCCTCCCGGGGGACGTTTCCTGTGAATATTCATACGACGCTCAGCTAACCTTCCTCCAGCAGACACTTGAACCTGAGACGCTGATTTTAGTTTCCTGTCGCCGTGAGTTTTACCAACAAATCTGTCGCTAATAATCCAGGAAATCAGCCCCTTTTAAATGTGTAACACGGCTCTAACACGGACAGGTAATTCCCACAATGCTCCCTCACTGTCAGGAAGCCAGGCCGTGAACGCTGGAGTCATAATTATGTTGGTGACATCCTTGCAATTTCCAATCAGGTTTGTTATCTCTTCAAATACCCTCGTCAACAGCGCACACACTTAGCATGTTTGCTAACGCGGTGTTGTCAGCAGCTAACGGAGAGAAATGCTGAAGCGGCGTTCACACGGGAGGAGTCATCAATTTCTTTGACTGTGAGACGCAGAGATGGCAAAGGCACACACATCCTTTACTCAAGTACAAGTACAGATACTCGTGTTTAGAAATACTCTGGTAAAAGTAAAAAGTGTATTTATATAGCACTTTTCAACACAAGGCAATTCAAAGTGCTTTACAAAAAATGAAAGACATTAAGCATTAAAAAAGAAAAGCTAATAAAATAAACATTAAAAGAAAAAATACATGGATACAAGTTACAGTGCAGTTTAAAATATGAATAGTTCAATTAAAAGCAGCGACAAAAATAAAAGTCTTCAGCCTGGATTTAAAAGTAGTCAGAGTTGCAGCGGACCCATTCTTCATTTGGTGTTGAGATAACACCTGCGTTAAAGTCAGAGAGTTGGGTGAGAAGTACAAGTTGAAATATAATGCTGCCTCGTCACATTTCAGACGCCCTCTAAAAAATAAAAAACATGAAGGACTTTTCGTCTGCAGGAAACTTTCATTCGGACTCCTCTGCTTCCTCCTCTGGCCGAAGCTCGTCCTAGAGAACAACCCCTCCTCTCTTCTTCCCTCCTCCCTCCTTCCATCCTTCCCTCCTCCCTTCTTCCCTCCCCTCCTCCCTCCTCCCTTCCCTCCTCCCTCAACACATGTGTTGTCTGGTTATTCAAAATGGATGAAAGACAAGGATGAAAGGAAAAAGGTTAAAAAAGTGTCAAAATAACTATAATTTCGCGGGAAACTAGGGGTCGAGGAATGTGAGCATTTCGTGAGAGATATTGTCAAATATCTGGAACAAACTACCAGAAACCTGCAAGTCCGCTGCAACTCTCACCACTTTTAAATCCAGGCTATAGACTTTTCTTTTTGACGCTGTACTATTCACATCTCACGCTGCACTGTCACTTTTATTATCTTTGCTTTCTAATGTTTTCTAATGTGTTTTATGCTCTTAAAGTCTTTCATTTTCGTAAAGCACTGTGTTGAAAAGTGCTATATAAATAAACTTGCTTTGCCTCCCTTCCCTCCTCCTCCCTTCCCTCCTCCCTCCTTCCCTCATGTCCTTGCTGTCACCAGCTTGGCGTCCTGACCGCCATGTTCCCAGCGTCCTCCTGGACTCTAAATCGGGCTGCCTCGCCTCTCTCTGTTTCTAAATGTGTCCCGGCTCACGTCAAGGTTTCCTCGCTGCCCCTCGTCCCTCCCTTAGAATCAGGACAGCTGCTGATTGGCTGAATGAGGAGAGGTGAGAGGGGGCATCTCACTGCTGATTGGCTCTCTGGAGGCGGAGAGGGATGGTGGAAACGGCTCCATGTCCTCCTGAGATCATTCAGACTTTACAGGAACATTTTTCCTTTCTGTGCAGAGTCAAACCCACAATCAATGTATCTACTAACGAGTAGAGCGGTGCAGGAGTGAGTCAAAGCTTGGAAATCAGTCAGCATTGTAGCTCTACCTGTAACGACTGAATGAACACCAGTGGAGGACTCAAGTGCTCGAGTCAGGGACAGAGGCTTAGGTTACAAAAAGGTCTTTATATGCAAAGTTTCGGAACACGGTAGGTCAGTCAGTAAGGCAACCAAAACAGACGAGGTTTAGGCAGGAACAGGGTCAGGACCAAGCCAAGTGCAAATATTTGTTGTGGCCAAACGGCGGTACTACAATTTCCGAATTAGTCCGTGACGTCACTGGGCCCAGAAATAATGTTTTCCATTGAGGAACATGGGGGAAGAGACGTGAATCAGCGCAATAATTTGTTTTAACTAAATATTAGGGCTGTCAAACGATTAACATTTTTAATCAGATTAATCACAGCTTAAAAATTAATGAATCATGATTAATCACCATTCGAACTATGTCCAAAATATGCCATTTATTTATGTATATTGTTGGGAATGGAAAGATAAATGAAAGCAGGCGGATATATCCATTTAACACAGTATGTATGTTTATTATAACATTGTTCTGAGTGTCAAAATGAAAGACAGCCCACACACCTATCAATCATCAAACCGTGGGGTCTTAATTCATTACGTGTTGGTTTCTATCAATGCCGCGCATGCGTACCTCCGTACCAGTTATGTGCACCTACTGCAGCAAAAGTATTCTCCGTCGGGACTTCCTGCAACAACACCACGCCGTTATCTTGATTCTGATTGGCCAGAAGATATTATCAAAGATGTTCTATTGAGAAGACGATCACTACGTCACAAAAGTTTTCAAAACTGTTTCTGGTCTTCGGTATTTCCAGACAAGTGGCTACTGAAATCAATCTGACTAACTGCTGTCTGTGCAATTTACTCCACGCGAGTTGGTGGACTTTATTTTGCTTACTTTAACATCATTTGTCATGGTGGGGGCTAAGCCATTTCTTGGTATGACTGTAGCCTATCTCAGCGCTGGAAAGAGGGTTACTGAGTGGAACGAGTGGTGTCATAAATGTTGTATTTAATATGTTAATATATTGTTTAATGTTACACTTCACACAAGTCACGACTGTTTGCAGTTAATGTCGTTGCCGTGTGTAACGTTAGTTTATATAATGTGCAGCGCTTCAAACAGTGTGCTGCCTTAAAGGCATTTTATAATGTTAGAATTTGTTTGCAGTTCATAAAGTCACCACTATGAGTGCTAATGGTATTGTTATCTTTAAATTCTCCGTTCTTAGCCTCACTTCAAGATATTATCAAAGATGTTCTATTGAGAAGACGATCACTACGTCACAAAAGTTTTCAAAACCGTTTCTGGTCTTCGGTATTTCCAGACAAGTGGCTACTGAAATCAATCTGACTAACTGCTGTCTGTGCAATTTACTATGGACTTTATTCTGCTTACCTTAACATCATTGTTCATGGTGGGGCTAAGCCATGTCGTGGTATGGTGTAGCCTACCCCAGCCATACCCTGGCGCTGCCACTGGTGGGATGTATGGGGTGGGCCATTCTGCACATGCGTTAAATGCGTTAAATATTTTAATGCAATTCATTCAAAAAAATGTATTACCGCCGTTAACGCGATAATTTTGACAGCATTACTAAATATACTACCCAGTATAAACACTTTTATAGCCCTTATTAGAATCATTCGGTCCTTAAAGTTGTAAAATATACTAAAATCCGAATCCAGATTTATTTTCTCTCTCCATTCTTTCTGCTGAGCCCAGAGCGGGAGCTCGGGGGCGGGGCTTAATGACAGGAGGCGGGGCTTAAGGGGCAACTCAACTGTGCATGCTCTATTAGCTACATACGGGTACTTCTGCTCTGACAGCCAGGCATGATGGGTAATCTGTGACATTTGTGATGTGGGGCCCGTCTCACTTCTCTTATTTTTCATTTCCTCGCTCCTCGGTCTCGGTCTCACCGGAAGTTGATTCGTCTGCGCCATCTTGAGTAGCGTCCCAGTGGCCTTATTTCTGCCGGAGGAGCGATAACCGAGGAACCACCAGACCATCCTTCGATGAAATCCTCAGACACTCGCCCCGCCCCCTTACTGTGTATCGCTCACTGATTGGACGAGGCAGTGCATGCACTGATCTGATGCTTATTGACATGAGAGCAGTTTCCCAGCGGAGTGAAGAAAACACACGAACCTCACGGGAGTCACTCCTCAGTTTATACCGTGTTTTGTTTCAATTCATGTTTCATTTAGTTACAAATATGTGATATATCTGAACAACAAAGTGGGCAACAATCATTTTATTCATGTATTGGAAACATTTTCATGATTGCTTTTCATTTTCATCTATTGTGATTTCCATTCAGTCATTAAGTGCTATTACAATGTGAATGTGCTACATATCCAAACGAATAAAGTGTGCAATCCAATGAATGTTAAACTGGGTTTTGATAGATAACATATCTCTCTTTCTTCTCAATTATTTTATTTCTATTGTGCTCTCTAATCAATATTAATCCAACTATTGTTCGTTTATACATTTTAAGAATGTCGTTTATCTTTTTTGAGAATGAGTTCTTATTTGATTTAATGTATTTGGGTCTACAACAGATGATACAACTGTTAGTGTCAGTAAATGTGTACTAACAGAGGCGGGGGTGTGTGTGGAAATAACGGGGACAGAGCTGCTGTCAGACGATCAGCTGTGCGGCGTCATCACAAACGGACGTCGCTTCACGTGACGCTCCGGAGGAAAGGACGTCCCATTGCTCTTAGAACTCATTTCCCTGCTTCAACAACAGGTCCAGATGAAGGTAGACTGCATAAAGCACAGACTAGAAAAGACACACACCGGTTCAGCTTCATCGAGAACAGCAACACCTCTTTGTGTTGGTACGTTCCACTCCTGTTTCATGTTGGTCGACAAAGCGGTAATGACTGCCAACCTAAAGCTTGATACAGCTGCATTTGAAGTCATCTGTGCTTTACATACAAAAAACGCCCATGACGATATATCAATGTGCGGGAAGAACCACACGAATTGTGGAAGAATTAACCGTTTTCTCTATAACCGAAAATCCTCTTTCCTTTGAAACCCTTGATCGACTTAAAACGAAAAGTCCAGACCTTTGACGTAGGTGAACTCGCCCTTAGTCACCGCCGACCCAAAGGCTTCTCTCCAACAGATACTCTTCTCTTCTAATCAATGAAGCTGTGCAAAAGATCCCATCGCACGAGTTCTGTTCATGCAAGAACACGACCTGAAGAATATGCTTCACATCTATGCTCCTTCATTCTGAATGCATAGCAACAGTGATTATGTCTTGGGCTCTGAGTGCTGGCAGAACCGCAGGGCTTTGTAGAAACTGAGGAAGACGCCAAATATCAACTCTCTTGTTGGCTGACTGAAATGCTCCTGTGTCTGAACGGGAGCAAGTCCCTGCAGCGGGATCCACCACCTGATTTCAGATCCTTTACGGAGGTCTTTCAACCTTAACGCAGCGTCCACACGGCGGCGTGCGTTCAAGCTTGCCGGTGGGCGTGTCTGAAACTCGACCAACAACCAATCGCATGAATCTCCCGCCCCGGACACACAAGCACGCGGTTTGAACTGGCATATTATTTGATTGGCTGACGCCTCCGTCGAAGCTTCAAAAGTTGAACATTGCTCAACTTTTGAAGCGAGCAATGGAGGTAAAGCGAAGCTCCCACAATGCAGTTCGGCAAAGCTTGACGGCGGCGTGTGTTGAAGCGTCACCCTTCAACACACGCCGCAGTGTGGACAGGGCCGTAAAAGTCCCCCATTATATGGTTTTTCATCAATATATAATAGGTCTTCACTTTAGATGAAAATAAGGGGGGGGGGGGTTACCTTGTTGCTGATTGGCTAATGGTTACACAAGAAAACACATCGTTATGACATCACAAAGTGGCCAAAATCTGATCAGCTCATTTTCAGACAGGTTCTTATAGAAATGGATCAAAAAGAGAGAGAATCTTTGTTCTTGAAACTTTCAGAGTCTCTTTCCACAGAGGGGACACATGTTGATGTAGAAGAGACATGAAGAAGAGGGGACACATGTTGATGTAGAAGAGACATGAGGAAGAGGGGACACATGTTGATGTAGAAGAGACATGGAGAAGAGGGGACACATGTTGATGTAGAAGAGACATGAAGGAGAGGGGACACATGTTGATGTAGAAGAGACATGAAGAAGAGGGGACACATGTTGATGTAGAAGAGACATGAAGAAGAGGGGACACATGTTGATGTAGAAGAGACATGAAGAAGAGGGGACACATGTTGATGTAGAAGAGACATGAAGAAGAGGGGACACATGGTGATGTAGAAGAGACATGAAGAAGAGGGGACACATGTTGATGTAGAAGAGACATGAAGGAGAGGGGACACATGGTGATGTAGAAGAGACATGAAGAAGAGGGGACACATGTTGATGTAGAAGAGACATGGAGAAGAGGGGACACATGTTGATGTAGAAGAGACATGAAGAAGAGGGGACACATGTTGATGTAGAAGAGACATGAAGAAGAGGGGACACATGTTGATGTAGAAGAGACATGGAGAAGAGGGGACACATGTTGATGTAGAAGAGACATGGAGAAGAGGGGACACATGTTGATGAAGAAGAGACATGAAGAGGTGGTTTTTGCATTATAGGTGCCGGTGGCCTTTAACCTCATCTGGGGTCTTCGAGAACTGGTACATTGTTCTGGTCAACGCTCAATCTGCATGTCCTTACATGTAGCTTCACCGCGGCTGTGAAAACGCCGTGTGTCCGCTGTGTCTCACTCACTCTGCACGGTAACAAAAGACGGGGGACATTTAATGCAAAGACGCCTCTCGGTGCTGACAAACCTGACATGACAGTAAAATGAGCCTCGTCAGCCCTGCGGAGGTTTGAATAAAACAAACAGCCTTGAAACAAACAGGATAATTATGGCCTCGGGCGCCGAGTGCCCGTCTGTCTTCCTGTTGCTTCTATTCCACCAACACTGAACCCAAAGAGTCGCCTCTTGTCGCCGAGCGGCGCCTCCGAGCTGCTCCGCCGAGCGTTAAAACTGCAGATATTATGACCGTGACAGATGAGAAGGAATCTTGCTCTCTGGAATAAAAAAAAAAGAGAGACAACAGAGGATTGTGAATTATGTAACGGGCTTAAACTGCAGCAAAGGAGGAGGAGGAGGAGGAGGAGGAGGAGGAGGAGGAGGAGGAGGAGGAGGAGGAGGAGGAGGAGGAGGAGGAGGAGGAGGAGGAGGAGGCATCAACGCACTGCTGAGGAATCTCTATTTTAATGAAGATTGTTGTCTGGATTTTACTGTGTCCCACTTCCATACATTAAACTCGTGATATCCAATATCATCTGTCCAATACATAACATGAATACTGCTGACAGGGCTCTTTTGCTGCAGAGTGGATGGACTGCTGATTCACACACATGATACGAGGAACGTCTCGCAGCCAATTTATAATGTGAAATATTCCCAACTAGTAATGAAATGTTTCTCAAATCATTTGTTGATAATTTCATTTTCTAAGCTTAACTGTTTTCTGCTATTCCTCGTTTGCTCTGTGAGGTTTTTTTTTATGTTTTCCTAGAAAGAAACCTTGCTTGTTGTCCTTATGCTGGTGATTATATTTAATGAAGCACTGCAGGTCAGTCTGAAGCTTATGAGCTGCATGTTACACATTCACATGCATAACAACATCATAACAACATGTGCCCGCTTGCTCACCTCCACCCGACGCTCCGACCCCTCCACCCGACGCTCCGACCGCATCACCCCTATCCTCCAGGACCTCCACCCGACGCTCCGACAGCATCACCCCTATCCTCCAGGACCTCCACCCGACGCTCCGACAGCATCACCCCTATCCTCCAGGACCTCCACCCGACACTCCGACAGCATCACCCCTATCCTCCAGGACCTCCACTGGCTCCCCATCAAACACCGCATTGACTTTAAAATATTACTTTTCACTTTCAAAGCCCTCAACAACCCTGCCCCCCCCCCCCCCTACCTCTGTGACCTCATCCAACGACACACCCCCACCCGTCGCCTCAGGTCTGCTGAAGCTAACCTGCTGCAGCCCATCAGGACACAGCTCCGGACCTGGGGTGACAGGGCCTTTGCAGCCCCCCCCCCCCCCCCACACACACTCTGGAACCCCCTCCCCAGCCACGTCAGATCCGCCATCACTCTCACATTATTCAAACAATCCCTCAAAACTCACCGTTTCACTCTTGCCTACAACTCCTAATCCACTAACCCCTCGCCCTTATTCCTCCTAGCTTAGCACTTTCTACTTTTGTTGTTTTTTTGTTTTACTTGCTTGTAAGCGCTTTGAGCACCAGGAAAAGCGCTTTATAAATGTAATGTATTATTATTATTATAACACTATACAGAAAAGGGAAAACCCCAACAATGCATAGTAGGGCCCCTTTAAGTGACTCTATTCATCAAATGTAGTTGCAAGTATTTCAACATTTTACTACTTTAACAAGGACCGCTCTTGAGTAAACTACTTTATTCCATTTTCTTAGGAGATGTTGTTATGTATCCGTGGATTATAGACACATATATTTGCTGTTGATAACCGTAAAGAACAGAAATCATGAGATATTTACCTGTTCCGTCTTCTTTGTTTCATTCTTCCATTAAAAGTCAGAAGAATAAGAAAGATCATTGCACTACAAAGAAGATATCGTCCAAATCAAACAGATTTCATTGATTAATGTGGAGATCTTTGTTACAGTGCATGAAGAGTATCCTGAGAGTTTTCAGTGAGAACCGGCCTGATCAATTAAAGAGGAAGCTCTTCTTTGAACATGAACACGGACACAGCTTACACAGTATTTGCTTGCACTTAGTGCCTGAATGAATCATTCACTCATATAATTTATTGACTGGCACCTTTAAATGATAAATGACCGGGACGGAGGCTTTGGCAGCCTCTGAAATCCTCGAGAGGAAAAAACAAGGAGGCTGGGAAAATAAGAAGAACAGGCAGACATAAATAAAACAGCAGTAATCACATATTGTTGTCACAAATGCCAGAACAAAGACGGGCGTCCTTCTTCCCTGAAACCCAGCGGGAAAACAACCGTCACCCAGCGAGAAACATAGCCTTACTCTTTATCCTTCAACTGCATTCTTCTAAGATAGTTATTTACTACTGGGTATTTGAATTATTCATGTTTCTTTCGGTCCGGGTTACCCCCAAATAGTTTGCTCTTATAATGGTGGAAAGGGTGTCCATATGTTTTTCAGAGAAGTCCTGTTCACCGTCAACATTGATGAACAGATCAACATTTTAGTTATTTCATCAAATAAGAGGGTTTGTTTATCCTAGCTTAGCACAAGCTCCATCAAAAGGGAAATACATATTCCTCTCCCCTGATGTATACGTTGAAATACAATAGCAAACAAAGCAACATCTTTATAATATCATATTTGTTAATTTAGCAGGATTTCAAAAGCAAGTCTTCTTCTGCTGTTCCTGTTAGTGTTTACTTCCTGTCTGTCTTCTTCTGCTGTTCCCTTTAGTGTTTACTTCCTGTCTGTCTTCTTCTGCTGTTCCCTTTAGTGTTTACTTCCTGTCTGTCTTCTTCTGCTGTTCCCATTAGGGTTTACTTCCTGTCTGTCTTCTTCTGCTGTTCCCTTTAGTGTTTACTTCCTGTCTGTATTATTCTGCTGTTCCCTTTAGTGTTTACTTCCTGTCCGTCTTCTTCTGCTGTTCCCATTAGGGTTTACTTCCTGTCTGTCTTCTTCTGCTGTTCCCTTTAGTGTTTACTTCCTGTCTGTCTTCTTCTGCTGTTCCCATTAGGGTTTACTTCCTGTCTGTCTGTCTTCTTCTGCTGTTCCCTTTAGTGTTTACTTCCTGTATGTCTTCTTCTGCTGTTCCCATTAGAGTTTACTTCTGTCTGTCTTCTTCTGCTGTTCCCTTTAGTGTTTACTTCCTGTCCGTCTTCTTCTGCTGTTCCCATTAGAGTTTACTCCTGTCTGTCTTCTTCTGCTGTTCCCTTAGTGTTTACTTCCTGTCTGTCTTCTTCTGCTGTTCCCTTTAGTGTTTACTTCCTGTCTGTCTTCTTCTGCTGTTCCCTTTAGTGTTTACTTCCTGTTTGTCTTATTCTGCTGTTCCCGTTAGTGTTTACTTCCTGTCTGTCTTATTCTGCTGTTCCCGTTAGTGTTTACTTCCTGTCTGTTTTCTTCTGCTGTTACCTTTAGTGTTTACTTCCTGTCCGTCTTCTTCTGCTGTTCCCGTTAGTGTTTACTTCCTGTCTGTCTTATTCTGCTGTTCCCGTTAGTGTTTACTTCCTGTCCGTCTTCTTCTGATGTTCCCGTTAGTGTTTACTTCCTGTCTGTCTTATTTTGCTGTTCCCGTTAGTGTTTACTTCCTGTCTGTCTTCTTCTGCTGTTCCCTTTAGTGTTTACTTCCTGTCCGTCTTCTTCTGATGTTCCCGTTAGTGTTTACTTCCTGTCTGTCTTATTTTGCTGTTCCCGTTAGTGTTTACTTCCTGTCTGTCTTATTCTGCTGTTCCCGTTAGTGTTTACTTCCTGTCTGTTTTCTTCTGCTGTTACCTTTAGTGTTTACTTCCTGTTTGTCTTCTTCTGCTGTTCCCGTTAGTGTTTACTTCCTGTCTGTCTTATTCTGCTGTTCCCGTTAGTGTTTACTTCCTGTTTGTCTTCTTCTGCTGTTCCCGTTAGTGTTTACTTCCTGTCTGTCTTATTCTGCTGTTCCCGTTAGTGTTTACTTTCCTGGTTCCTGTCTTTTTCTCTGCTGTTACCTTTAGTGTTTACTTCCTGTTGTCTTCTTCTTGCTCGTTCCCGTTAGTGTTTACCTTTCCTGTCTGGTGCTTATTCTGCTGTCACGTATAGTGTTTACCTTCCTGTCTGTCCTTCTTCTGCTGTTCCCTTTAGTGTTTACTTCCTGTCCCGTCTTCTTCCTGCTGTTCCCGTTAGGGTTTACTGCCTGTCTGTTTTCCTCTGCTGTTACCTTTAGTGTTTTACTTCCCTGTCCGTCTTCTTCTGGCTGTTTCCCGTTAGTGTTTTAACTTCCTGGCTGTCTCTTCTTCTGCTGTTCCCTTTAGTGTTTACTTCCTGTCCGTCTTTCTTCTGCTGCTTGTGTTCCCGTTAGTGTTTACTTACTTCCTGTCTGTCTTATTTTGCTGTTCCCTTTTACTATTCACTTCCTATCTGTCTTCTTCTGCTGTTCCCGTTAGTGTTTACTTCCTGTTTGTCTTCTTCTGCTGTTCTCGTTAGTGTTTACTTCCTGTCTGTATTATTATACTGTTCCCTTTAGTGTTTACTTCCTGTCCATCTTCTTCTGATGTTCCCATTAGTGTTTACTTCCTGTCTGTCTTATTCTGCTGCTCCTGTTAGTGTTTACTTCCTGTCAGTATTATTCTGCTGTTCCCTTTAGTGTTTACTTCCTGTCTATCTTCTTCTGATGTTCCCATTAGTGTTTACTTCCTGTCTGTCTTCTTCTGCTGTTCCCTTTAGTGTTTACTTCCTGTCTGTATTATTCTGATGTTCCCATTAGTGTTTACTTCCTGTCTGTCTTCTTCTGATGTTGCCTTTAGTGTTTACGTCATGTCTGTCTTCTTCTGCTGTTCCCTTTAGTGTTTACTTCCAGTCTGTCTTCTTCTGCTGTTCCATTTAGTGTTTACTTCCTATCCATCTTCTTCTGGTGTTCCCATTAGTGTTTACTTCCTGTTTGTCTTCTTCTGCTGTTCCCGTTTGTGTTTAGTTCCTGTCTGTCTTATTCTGCTGTTCCCGTTTGTGTTTACTTCCTGTTTGTCTTCTTCTGCTGTTCCCGTTAGTGTTTGCTTCCTGTCTGTATTATTCTGCTGTTCCCTTTAGTGTTTACTTCCTGTCCATCTTCTTCTGATGTTCCCGTTAGTGTTTACTTCCTGTCTGTCTTTTTCTGCTGTTCCCGTTAGTGTTTACTTCCTGTCTTTTTGCTGTTCCGTTAGTGTTTACTTCCAGTCTGTCTTCAGCTGTTCCTGTTAGTGTTCACTTCCTGTCTGTCTTCTTCTGCTGTTCCCGTTAGTGTTTACTTCCTGTTTTTCTTCTTCTGCTGTTCCCGTTAGTGTTTACTTCCAGTCTGTCTTCAGCTGTTCCTGTTAGTGTTCACTTCCTGTCTGTTTTCTTCTGCTGTTACCTTTAGTGTTTACTTCCTGTTTGTCTTCTTCTGCTGTTCCCGTTAGTGTTTACTTCCAGTCTGTCTTCAGCTGTTCCTGTTAGTGTTCACTTCCTGTCTGTTTTCTTCTGCTGTTACCTTTAGTGTTTACTTCCTGTTTGTCTTCTTCTGCTGTTCCCGTTAGTGTTTACTTCCTGTCTGTCTTATTCTGCTGTTCCCGTTAGTGTTTACTTCCTGTCTGTCTTCTTCTGCTGTTCCCGTTAGTGTTCACTTCCTGTCTGTCTTCTTCTGCTGTTCCCGTTAGTGTTTACTTCCTGTCTGTCTTCCTCTGCTGTTCCCTTCCTGTCTGTCGGTCTTAAGTTTAATTGGAATCATGAAATGGAATGTACTTGACACAAAGCAATCATTTCAAGGCTAGATTGAAACAGCAGCTTGCGCTAAAAGTCATATTGTTGTTGTTTTGTTGTCAAAATGTCCTAAAAAGTCATTGTAAAACCTTATTTTGATGTGTTCACAATGCAGATATTTTAGTTTTCTCAGAAAGAATGAAGAATATTGGCTGCACCTTATTTTGACTCAATGTTATGACTGAATAAACAGACATTTTATCTTTTTAAAATCCTATGCTCTTTTTCTCTGCAGGACATACATTAAAAACAAACGGTTGTTTTCCTGTTCGCACCTCGTATCTATGATCTTGTTTTTTCAACCTTTCCTCTCCGTGTTCGCGCGGTTTGAGACGGTGCCTACTTCGCACATTTCTGCAGAGGACTATTCTCTCCCCTGTCGCACCTCTCAGGGTGACAAATAGCGAAAACAGTAGCTCTTCACATATGTTGTTTTGCTTTATGCACTTATGTATTGTCTCAGCGATCGCGCTGTCCTCCCTCTCTCCGACAACAGGCTGACCTCCTCCTCCTTCTCCTCTCTGGGAACCTGACATCTAACTAAGAGAAGACGGTCTACCGCATTCAAATCATAAATAAACATGCTGGGGTGCATGTGTATGACAGGTGGATTGGACCAGGGATTATTCCTGCAGCAACACGCAGGAGAAGGTGTCACCACTTGCTGTCTAACTGGGTTTACGCTCAATTTGCTATTTTCTTCATATGAGGACTTTGCTTTTCTCGGACAAATGTATGTTATAGATCTTAAAGAAAGAACACGTGTTTTTAAAGAGTGGAGCTTTTAGAGCGAGGCCTCTTTGACAGATTGCCTGATTTATATTAGACTAAAATAAATAACTATACTTTTGGAGAAGACTTTTCCGTAATAATGATATTTCTTCATTTATTTGAGCATCAAACTGTTTTGAAGCCTTTGTTATTGGAAAAAAGGCTTCGAAACAGTCTGAAAACACAACAAAACAAAACGAAGTGCTGAGAAACAAGTGTTACACTTTGTTTTGATGGAACAATTATTTTAATATTCCAAGTTGATTCTGTGGATAAAGTTTGACTCCAAATGTAGGTTTAATCAACAGGATGTTTTATCGCCGTTTTATGACAAAAATATGTTATTTCAGGGACAGATTTGTCACGACTGGGCGGCAAGGTACAACAGGACCCAAATGAAGAAGATTGGTTGAAAACAAAAATGTATTCAATTGCGGAACAAGGCCAGGAAACAAGGTAAAATAAGGCAAGGGGGGGGGACTAATATGGATCATAACAATCAAAGCTGTTTGGAAGCCTTTTTCATGGAAAGACGGCTTCAATAACTGTCTGAAAACACTCTTGACAGATTGCCAGATTTGTATAGATCAGTGGTACTCAACCTTGTCCTAATCAGAGCCACATTGACGAAAAATATTTTTGCAAAGCCACAATCACAAAAACGCTCCTTTCCTCCCTGAAACCATTATGCATTTGAGAAATAGGATAATAGTAAATATGTTACTAAGGAATGAAAAGCATAATGTACAGTGCAATAACTGTGATTTATTATTTTCACTTGCAACCACAAAACACACATTGCTGACGGCCCATAGCAACAGATACAGACAGCATGTTTACTGATCACCACAGGGTGCCTCTGTCGCTCTTTCACTCGTATTAGTGTGGAATACGTTTTTTTGAGCAGTTCGGTTCTGTTTGGATGTCTCGCCAGCTTTTCCGCCCTCAACTCTCCATCTTTCGGAAAGTCGGTAACTGGAACTTCGGGTGTTTTTGTGTCGTGATGGCGCTGCAAATTGGACCTTTTTAAATTGTGAAATGACGTTTGTCACAGAAGCAGGCAGATGCATTTTCCCGAACCGGTGGAGACGCAGACAAAAACTCGAGTTCCCAGTCTCTTTAAATGTCGATATTCCTCCTTCATATTTTAGTTTCCTATATTCCTTTACCATTTTTGCCATAGTGGCTGTAAGCTAGTTTTCCCAGTGTGACGGAGCAATTATCTCGCGCACCTGCACTCAGAGCGCGAAAACCATGAAATAATTAGAGCGCGACCTGAACTAATTTGTGATGGGTTTTCAGAGGATGGGGGGGGCGGCTTAAATAGACTGATGTGGTGGATGACTGGTGTGTGACTTGTGAGTGATAATGAATGTGATGAATTCTCGACATTTTTTTTTTTCTTAATTATTATTATTTTTTTTGTTTTAAGTGGGACTTAAAAGAGCCGCAACTAGTCTTAAAGGAGCCGCATGCGGCTCGCGAGCCGCGGGTTGAGTATCGCTGTATTTGACTTTTTGAGAAGACTTTTCCGTAATTATGATATTTCATTATTTATTTGAGCATGAAGCTGTTTAGAAAACTCAACAAAACCAATGGTTATTACTTTAGCAGATAGTGAAGTGTTAAGCCTTGTTTTTATGAAAAAAATATTTTAAGATTCCAGTTGATTCTGTGGATAAAGTTGGACGCCAAATTGCTGTTTCGGTTTAATCAACAGGATGTTTTATTGCCATTTTATAACAAAAATATGTTTTTCTAGGGACAGATTTTACCCTTTTTTATCGTTATGTCTGATGATATTCTCACAGCAATATAAAGAAATCTGTGGGAAATCAATTACAGATAAGTGCAGTACCTTCAGGGAGAACAACTGGATTAAGTCATGTTTTTTTTACGCAATTGTTCAACTGAAGCAGCATTAATATGACCTCTGCTGATCCCATGAATCCAACCATTGAAAACATTTCCTCGAGTGCAAGCCTCATTGATGGATTCCCACAATAGTTCATGACATTTTAAGAGAGTACAGAGCAAGAACATATTCTTTAGGTTCCCTTTATGATCAATATCGATCTAGGGAACATAGGAATGACCCCAAAGAGACCCCAGATACTACTGTACTATTGTTTTTTTATTTACGACCAGAAATGTTGACCTGATGCTTCCCTCGTTGTAATGATTCCTGGAACAGATGGATTAGTGAGTTAATTATATCGACTCGGAGGCTCTTGATGGATGTTTTTCTGCTGTAACATGCCTCTGTGTCAATTTCATTCTTTTCCCCAACGGACTCCAAACAACACGTCTACGATCGGACTCCAACATGCCTCTGAGGTGTCACTTCCTGGAAGAAATAGAAAACAGCTGACTTCGAAGATTCAACAGAGTTCTCCGATATATGGTCCCCTTTGGTCACATGGATGTAAAGAGGGCGGTTCACGCTGATGAGATGGAGCTCATATATAACGCTAATTGGATCCCCCCATACGGAACTGCTCCGGGATAATCAAGCTTCAGATCCAGGGGCACGGACGACTCGTTTACATCCGAACGTCAGCCATGATGGAGGGACAGGCTTTCAGAGCTGGAAGGTGAAGGCAGAAGTCCATCGATGTTTAAAGAGAACTGGATACTTGCAATTTGATGAATCCCCATTTTCTGTCAGCTTGCTGCTCTCGGCTCAGTCAAATGAATGAAGTCAGAATAAAAAAAAAAAAGTTAGAATGCTTTAAAAAACTGAGATATTTGAGAAAGAAACTGAGATATTTGAGAAAGAAACTGAGATTTTTGAGAAATCATAAGAAGGTTATTAATCACCAGTGAATGAATATATTTGAATTAATGCTGTCAAATTTATCGCGTTAACGGCGGTAATACATTTTTTGAATGAATTGCATTACAAATATTTAATGCATTTAACGCATGTGCAGAATGGCCCGCCCCATACATCCCACCAGTGGCAGCGCCAGGGTGTGGCTGGGGTAGGCTACACCCATACCACGACATGGCTTAGCCCCACCATGAACAATGATGTTAAGGTAAGCAAAATAAAGTCTTCCAACTCGCGCCGAGTTGCACAGACAGCAGTTAGTAAGATTGATTTCAGAAGCCACTTGTCTGGAAATACCGAAGACCAGAAACGGTTTTGAAAACTTTTGTCACGTAGTGATGTCTTCTCAATAGAACATCTTTGATAACGGCGTGGTGTTGTTGCAGGAAGTCCCGACGGAGAATACTCTTGCTGCAGTACAGGGGTGCACATAACTGGTACACAGGTTATGTGCGTAATCTGAAATGCGTCCCGTCACTTGTGTCACAAAGCGCATTTGCGTACCGACGTACTTGTGAAGCTTTTCCAGAAGGCGGTTAGATCACCGGACGACAGAGTCGGTCTCCGTGTGCACAGACAGGGCTGCTGTTAACGTCGGTCTGTGCAACGGAACTGTGCCAAAACTACGCCAACCGGCTGCGGAGGGAGACTCCCCCCTTCAATGGAGAACTGCGCTAAAACAGCTGATCACAACGTTCACACTCTGTGGTCACGAAGTACTCCACTAGCCCCCCCCCCCTGTCGACTTTCCTCAAGTAGCCTACTCCCCCGTTGATAGAAATCAACACGTAATGAATTAAGACCCCACGGATTGATAGGTGCTCTCTTTCATTTTGACACACAGACATTTTTTACAATATACATGTTAAATGGATATATCCGCTTTCTTTCATTTATCTTTCCATTCCCACAACAATATACATAAAGAAATTGTATATTTTGGACGTAGTTTGAATGGTGATTAATCAAGATTAATTAATTTTTAAGCTATGATTAATCTGATTAAAAATTGTAATCATGTGACAGCCCTAATTTGAATGCAATGGCCTCAGAAGCACAGTGTGTGGTCCGCTGTGTTGCTGTTAGCCGTTAGCAGCTGTTCGTGCCCCTGCTTAGCACCTTGTTGTAAAGCAAGTGAAAATTCAATAAATGAAGGCACACACACACACACACACACACACACACACACACACACACACACACACACACACACACACTCCCTCCTCACCCTCTCTCCCCTCTGCAGGGAGTGGGAGGGGGGTTATTGATCTTCAGTAACTTAGCTTGTACTGGTCCAGCTTTAATTAGCGACCTGAAGACAGAGAGGAATAGATGTAGAGAGCGAGGTGTAATTTGTCATTTGAACTATCCATATATGATTATGTTCTATTGTCTTGGCATTCCTTAAAGCGGCCATGTTATGCTTTGAGGTTTTCTTTTTCCTGTAGTGTGTTATAGAGGCTTTAGTGCATGTAACTGGTCTGCAAAGGCTAAAACAGACACTACATGCACATATGAACCTGTACATGAACATAATATCTCCTCTTCAAACCTAATTGCGTGTTAGCTCAATCATAATGTAATATTTCAATTTAGTTTAGATTAGATTGACCTAATGAATAGGGAATGTTTTCTGTTACAGCAGCAGCAGTTAACAAGGCATTGCACAAGAAAGACAATAACAGTACAAATCTCCATATCCACAGTAGAAAGATAGATATCTATAGTATCGGTAGAATACACAATATAAAATGCCCAGAATAAGTAAGAAGACGCTGTAATAGACCAACTAAATGCATGCATTTTGATAAATTATATTTGTGTCGGCTGCTGTGTTTGGCAGGGAGGAGTGGCTGGCTGCAGACCATTCAAATCTGTTCCACATTACTCTCTGTTGCATTTCCTGTTTTCCCGTGTGTTTCCGTGTGTGTGTGTGTGTGTGTGTGTGTGTGTGTGTGTGTGTGTGTGTGTGTGTGTGTGTGTGTGTGTGTGTGTGTGTGTGTGTGTGTGTTCGATGTGATGCCAACAGCAGCCGTCACCGCCGGCTACGCCTCGATAGCATCCAGCGCTAATGGGAAAGCTGGCCTCCGCCGCTCGGCAGCTGTTTGCTGGAACCTGCGCTCACGAGCTCCAACTTTTAGTTTTTTTCAGTTTGTTAAAGCGGCAGCGTCCAGGTTTCTGGGTAAAAAATCCAGCTGTCATCTCCCCCAGAATGAGAGAGTGTGTTGGCAGCAGAGACAGTATATGAGCGGCTGTAGTATAATCTCCCAGGGCCACTTACAGTACTGCTTAGAAAGACTTCTGAATGTAGAGATTATAACAGCCAGTGGATATATCACTGATTTAAGAGGGATGTTGTTGAATGGTGTTGTATTCAGAGATGCCAAAGTACACACATCCTTTACTCAAGTAGAAGTACAGATACTCGTGTTTAAAAATACTCTGGTGAAAGTAGAAGTACTGACTAAACTTCTTTACTCAAGTGAAAGTAAAGAGGCTTTGAAATGTACTTCAGTAAAAAGTACCCATAGCTAGCAGCTGCTTTAAAGAGTACCTGACCTCCCTTTATATGAATAGAACAATAATGTCATTGTTAGCTAATGAATGTTTCCATGCTGAACAACGGCAACATGACAACGTTTCCATTGGTCCCTCTTCTTTAGAGAAGACCAGGAAGTGATGGATACACGGATCCTGTTCCAACCAATAGGCACGCAGTGACTCTGAAGAATAATGATCACGCACCAAACACACATTCAGACTAAAGGAACCAGCTGTTTGGGAAATGAGAGAAGTAGAAAGTACAAGTATTTGAGTTCAACATGTAAGAAGTAGAAAGTACAGGTATTTGAGTTCAACATGTAAGAAGTAGAAAGTACAGGTATTTGGGTTCAACATGTAAGAAGTAGAAAGTACAGGTATTTGAGTTCAACATGTAAGAAGTAGAAAGTACAGGTATTTGTGTTCAACATGTAAGAAGTAGAAAGTACAGGTATTTGCGTTCAACATGTAAGAAGTAGAAAGTACAGGTATTTGAGTTCAACATGAGAGAAGTAGAAAGTACAGGTATTTGAGTTCAACATGTAAGAAGTAGAAAGTACAGGTATTTGAGTTCAACATGTAAGAGGTAGAAAGTACAGGTATTTGTGTTCAACATGAAAGAAGTAGATAGTACAGGTATTTGAGTTCAACATGTAAGAAGTAGAAAGTACAGGTATTTGGGTTCAACATGTAAGAAGTAGAAAGTACAGGTATTTGAGTTCAACATGTGAGAAGTAGAAAGTACAGGTATTTGGGTTCAACATGTAAGAAGTAGAAAGTAAAAAGCCGTCATAAAAATAAGTAGTGGAGTAAAGTACTGATACCAGAAAATGTACTTAAGTACAGTAACAAAGTATTTGTGCTCCACTACTTCCCACCTCTGGTTGTATTATATATGTTGCTTTTAACAAATCCTATATGCAGACCAACGCCAACAATGTGTCATCTCTCATGACTAACTGTATATTGTTCCAGCTAGAGACTACTGTATACTTTCTTGCTATTATCGCCTAAACGAAATCAAGGAAATGCTAACTTTTCAAATGTTTCTTCGGCCAACAATTGTCATCATTTGCTCAAATATTAGTATTACACGTTTAGTCTTTAAGTCAGTCTTCATTCTGAATCTGCAAAACAATGGAACTCTATCCCAGCAACACTGAGAGAACAAGCCGCATTAAGCCACACGCGACTGGTTAGTTAGGACTAAGCTCTGTCAACACTGCAAACATATATTAAAAAGATATATCCCGCTGTCTTTCTGAACTGCTTTAACCTGTGGATATCTTCTTGCTATTTTACCTGTAAGTTTTACAATGACAGGTTGTAGTGAGAGCCTCTTCTGTGACATGTCTCCGTGCTTTAATGTTCAACAGGGTAGGGGGAGTGAGGGAGACGATCACAGGGGTCTTATGGCGCGGGGTAAGCGGAGGTGAGCAGAAGAGGTGGGGAGAGGCGGGGCTATTGCGCAATCACTATCAGTGATCTGAAAATGTCCGTATAGGGCGTACACACAGAGCTGTTTGACCCCCCAGAGCGTTGCGTATGCCTTTCTATCCACCTTGGGACCCGTTATCGTTTCCTCAGTCGTTTAGTGCCGTATTCGGTCGTCCTCGTGTGGCCGAACGGTCGATATGACACTAAACAGTAACGCAAACGACCGAATTCGTCCTCGTGTGGCCGCAGCCTTAGACATGTTCACCTATAGCACATTACAGGAAAGGGAAACCCCCAAAATGATAATAGGGCCTCTGTAATGCGACACCAGGACACAGTTCAAAGCAGAGACGCAGAATAAAAAACAAAAGTTGAAAACTTCTGCTCAGCGTCTGATTGTTTGCGAGAAGTATGCCGACGATTCCCTTAAGTGGTGGCGAGTCCTTAGCTTAATCTGATCGTGAGAGCAATGAGATTGTTTAATTACCAAAAGGAAAATCCCCATCCATCCCAACACTCTTATCGCGCTCCACGTCTGAACAAACCCGTCTTGGATTAAAGTGTGGATCCACAAACAGACGGAAAGCGTCCTGAGAGACGTCAGAGTCCCGGAGACACCAAGCGTTAAATTACACTCCGTACAACTTTATGGATTAATGTCTGCGGTGGACGGGCTCACGTTCGAGGTCCATTAAAGAGCTTTCTGTATGAAGTGAATTAGCGTCAGCGGTGAGGAGGCTCAGACAGCCTTACTCCTCTGTGTTTACCCCATCGCTCACACTCGGCTTTATTTAAATAAACACCACGACTACAACGCTGCCCGGCGATGAAGAGAAGTCCTTCAGCGGAGCTCAGGAAAACTTCAAGGCTTCAAAAAGAAAACCTTACAGGAAGTGTTTCAGTGAATACAAGAATAATAATGACGGCCTTATGTCGGGTTATTTTCCGTCTATATTTAAGGACAAACGGAAATAAGTATGGGTTTTATGTCAAAGTCACTTCCTTTACATAAGATGTGATACAAGCAGAAGAAGTTGCTTTACTTAAATGTACTTATAATACTGATAAAATATGTCCTGGAGTTAAAGTTAGTATAAAAGTACAAATACACATAAAAAACAAAATGGTTAGAAATCTGAAATACATTTTTTATTATTTAAGGCTTAAGATTTGACACACACACACACACACACACACACACACACACACACACACACACACGAAATATTAAACATCGGTGTGTTTTCTGTGTTATTATAATTCTCCTTCCCAGATTATTATTCATATGATTTTTTTCTAATAATGCCTATTTTTAATATTATTTATTCATATAGTATTTATTTTGTATGTGTTTTCAAAAAGGCTTTGTTTATGTAGGGCTATCATCATGCCTTGTTTATTGATACTGTTTGTTCTAACTTGTAACATGTTAGTGTTCCCCTTCCCAGATTATTATTTATATGATGTCTTTCAATAGTTTTGTGATTTTTAAACTTTTTAAAGATGCTTTTGTATTTAAACCTTACGATGTATCATGTCTTTTAAACAAACAAAAGAAAGGGGTGAGAGTATCTCTGTATCCCCACATTATGATTAAACAAATATATTAAATCAAATCAAACTTTATTCATAGCACTTTTCATAAAAAAAGGTAAAACAAACCCGACAGAATTCAATATACACAGGACTGGGGGGGGAATTAATTAAATACAATTATAATATATACAATTCAACAAAAATAATTACATCAGATATATATGTGATGTTATCGCCCTCAGTCCTTTCCCAGTCTGCTCGTCTCCCTCTCCTGTATCTGACGGCAGCCAGCAGCAGCTGACACCTGTAAGTGGAGAGGAGTCGGGATCTAAACTCTGAGGAAATCAAAGCGGGAGTTTTGACTCGCTGTCGAGGAACATCCTGACAGCTTCAGATTCAGAGCTGCCACTCCGCCCGACAGCATGTCACCTCAGAGCAGGACACTTCTCCTTCAGGGTGTGCTTTGTGTGTGAGGCAGCTGCAATGTGCCTTTTCATTCTGTCCGGAGTCAAACTGTAAAAGGTGGAGACCATTCCCATCACGATCAGCATTTCTGACTTCTTCAGCAATTCATCTGTTTTTAATCACACTTCCCCTCGACGCCTCAGTGAAAGAAACATGCAACTAGCGGCACATGATCAGGAGCCGGAGTTCACCTCTGAAAGAAAAATAAAAGCTCGACACGACTCTTTGTATGAATCGTTATCCCGTCCCTCCAGGGCATGGAGCGGAGCCAGGAAAAGGAAGAACACAGATGCATGCTGGGAGACGAGTGCTCCTCCTCGCCGCACATTAGGAGCTCCAGATTGTGAAGTGTCAGGCGTCCCGGTGTGAAAAGTTAAGAAGTGACAACAAAAGGCCTCTGCGGCGCCAGCGTGAGATTCACAACACGAAGAGAGTCCGCCGCTCCTCACGCCTGGACGCCTGGCATCGATCCGGGAGAAGTTTAAAGTTAAATACAAGAGCTTTAGGAACGAGGTTACTGCAGGGAAGGGCGTAGGTTTTAATTGATATCATGTTTGTACAGCAGGAAGGGAAACTGACGGATCAGCTGTGTTCAAAAAAAATGTTTGAGGCTGAACACAAGGACCTTTTGATGGAAATGTGAAACTAAAAAACATTTACTTGCTTTTTTAGGATAGCTTAAAGTGATGTTGTACTTACAAGGTTAAAGGTCCCTATTATACTGTTTTTCATCAATATATACAGAGCCTGTCTCTGATTGGCTGAAACACCAAACAGATCATTGCAGCATTACCCATAATCCCCTCTGTTTCAGCCCTGTTTCCAAAGTGCTGATTCTCTGTCTGTTACTTTAGATGAAAATAAGGAGCCCCTCCCAAAAAGAGAGAGAATCTTTGTTCCTGAAACTTTCAGAGTCTCTTTCCACACATGTTGATGAAGAAGAGACATGGAGAAGAGGGGACACATGTTGATGTAGAAGAGACATGAAGAAGAGGGGACACATGTTGATGAAGAAGAGACATGAAGAAGAGGGGACACATGTTGATGAAGAAGAGACATGAAGAAGAGGGGACACATGTTGATGTAGAAGAGACATGAAGAAGAGGGGACACATGTTGATGTAGAAGAGACATGAAGAAGAGGGGACACATGTTGATGTAGAAGAGACATGGAGAAGAGGGGACACATGTTGATGTAGAAGAGACACGGAGAAGAGGGGACACATGTTGATGTAGAAGAGACACGGAGAAGAGGGGACACATGTTGATGAAGAAGAGACATGGAGAAGAGGGGACACATGTTGATGTAGAAGAGACATGAAGAAGAGGGGACACATGTTGATGAAGAAGAGACATGAAGAAGAGGGGACACATGTTGATGAAGAAGAGACATGAAGAAGAGGGGACACATGTTGATGTAGAAGAGACACGAAGAAGAGGGGACACATGTTGATGAAGAAGAGACACGAAGAAGAGGGGACACATGTTGATGTAGAAGAGACACGGAGAAGAGGGGACACATGTTGATGAAGAAGAGACACGAAGAAGAGGGGACACATGTTGATGAAGAAGAGACATGAAGAAGAGGGGACACATGTTGATGAAGAAGAGACATGGAGAAGAGGGGACACATGTTGATGTAGAAGAGACACGAAGAAGAGGGGACACATGTTGATGTAGAAGAGACACGAAGAAGAGGGGACACATGTTGATGTAGAAGAGACACGGAGAAGAGGGGACACATGTTGATGTAGAAGAGACATGATCCAAATGTAATTCCACAGAAAGCAGTTCAAGGTCTGACATGAAAGTGGGAAGAGTTTTTAACGTCATGGACACAATGTACAAAAGCAAGAATTCATTTTCTCTTCTGCAATTTCCCCACAAATGCTCACACACAGAGTCAGGGGAAACATTTCATTTGAAACCAATTAACAAAAGGATTTGCAATTCCCATTTGATTTTGTGGAATTTAATTAAGGAACAAACCAAACAAGAAGATGCACAAATGAATATATTTTGCAAGAAATGAGGAAGGGGAATGTAAAACATGCTCAAAGTGATATTGTTATAATTGGATTTATTCTTGGTCGGGTATATTGTTGATTTTCTTTTATGGACAAACGGAAACTGAAATATACTGTCGGTGAAATAGATTTGCTTTCAGGTAAGAAATGTTGAACCAAGAACAAAAATATGAGCAAATCAATTTGTTAAATTGAATTAAGGACGACATCAAAGGAACTTAAATGTAATAAGATGATGAAAAAATACTTCCGGCAAGATACAGCAATACGGAAGGGGAATACAAAGCACGAAAAGCGTACAACCCGTTGGTGTGTGTTGCTCTTGCATTGTCCTGCACCTCACCTCGGTATCATTTTAACAACAGCATCCAAACAGCTGTATGTACCTGAGGAATGATTAGCTTCACTTGCTGTGTGGCTAAATCCCGACCCGAGGACATAACGCTGGGCAGAGCCTCGATGGGAGAGGTGCTTAATGGTAATACCTTCATTTATTTCTGCCGGGAGAGGAGGGAAGGCTTCCATAAAAGCCGCTTTCACCTGCAGCCGATGGCAGGCCGCGAATAAAACATTAGCCATTTTGATCTATCCGCCGCGTTAAAGTGTCACTTCCTCATTGTGTGCGGCACGGTCACCGCGGCAAATAAACCCTTTGTGTAGTGTCCGCGGGAATTAACCGCCAGGCAGCTAATCAGCAGCTGTGTGTGTGTTTACAGACGCCGAGCCGACTTCCGTTCTTGTTCGGCAGGGAAAGCAGCAGAAAATGAAACAGAGAACTCTCCCTGCTTGTTGGAAATCATTGCAATGCTCTGCGTGCGTCGTAAAATACAGCCATTGTTTTTAAAGGACTACCAGCGGATACATTTGGGTATCAATATGTTGGGAAATGTTCCGTTAAGTATCTTGCCCGAGGATGCACATGTTGAACAGAGGGGACTGGGGTCGGACCCGGTGAGGTGGTTTCTTGAAGTATCTTTGTAATTACATATTCCAGCTATTCCTCAAAAGACATGTTTTGGATATCATGCCATTCACATTTTTTTTAAAGTTTTTTTGTATTTCTACCCCAAGCTTCCATAAGTGGGTCAAAAATGACCCGCATGCATTTCCTATGGGAACCTTTGATTCTTATCACCTGTTGCTGTCAGGAATACATTCACTGTGGACCACACAGACTACATCACACGTGACACCTCTCAGGAAGATTATTTTACACAGCAAGATCTGATACCTGTCAGTATAATAATAATAATAATAATAATAATAATAATAATAATAATTATTATAATAATACATTATATTTGTATAGGGCTTTTCAAGGACTCAAAATCGCTTTACAATATAAGGGAAGGTTAGGGTGGGGGGTATAGGACTATCAAACTTGATCAACCGGCATGGATTGATGGGGGGGGGCTTTGGGTAGACAAGAGGAGAAGAGATGAGTTTTGAAAAGGGACTGGAAGACTGTGAGGGTCTCAGAATAGCGGAGACAATATGTTCAAAACGTTTTTTTTTTTTTTAAATGTATTTTTTTTTTTCTAAAATTATAAATTGTGAAATATTAAATATTTCTAGTGTGAACCAAAATATAATACTAAATATTATACAAGTGATTTTTCTCTCAACCAAAATGACTGAATGTCATAAAAACACATTATTCTAATACGGGTCCTTTTTGACCCACTTATGGAAGGGTTCAACTGGTAAGAAGTCAAAGTAAAAAGTCGTCAGAAAATAAGTAGTGGAGTAAAGTACTGATACCAGAAACATGTACTTAAGTGCAGTAATGAAGTATTTGTACTCTACTTCCCACCTCTGGCCTTCACCAGCGTTACAAAGCTCCTGCAGGTTCTCGGGGTCTTTTATCGCCCCTCGGGTTAATGATGATCAGCTCTAATGCCTCCTATAAACTATGTTTACTACTGTGGTCTCTGCTGACTCCCTCTGACCTGAGTTAGCAGCTCACACACACACACACACACACACACACACACACACACACACACACACACACACACACACACACACACACACACACACACGTCGTAATTCCCTCCATAAAGTGTAGATGGAGCCTCTCATCAGTCCACAGGGCACTTCTGCCTGCCTGATGTTCTCCGGCTGCTCTTTCTTCCCTCTCTGAATCACTGAGGCTAGCAGGTTAACACCCAGCTGCAGCACGTAATGCTACACTCCCTCTCACGGCCCCTTTCCCCGCTGACCACATCTTGATCCTGTCAGAATGATAGGATTAGATCATTCAGAGATTGCCTAATATCTATATTACGACACCATCTCAATACATGGGCTGTTTTTGAACCAACCAACTGATGCCGAGTTCACGCAGACTGACATGTGGTGACTAACTCAAACTGGACTACGATATAAATATTACTGAATCAAACCTTACAACGACTCTTATATCTTTCTGAAAAAACATGCCAATGCTCACTAACCTCCCAGCAGGTCGCTCCTACACACAGGTAGATCTGCTCTGTTATACCTGTGAATGTGAAGCGGACTTCAGCGGTGCAGCTAAATAAAACCGGCAGGGCGAGAAGAATCAGTCAAAACTCCCACAGCTCACTCTCTCCTCTGCTGCTGAATAAACTGCTGATTCCACTCTGCTTCCTTTTTAGTAAACACCTTCTTCTTCTTCTTCTTCTTCTTCTTCTTCTTCTTCTTCTTCTTCTTCTTCTTCTTCTTCTTCTTCTTCTGTCACATCCTGAACAGACCCTATTATGTGGCTGTGTGTACCTGTGCCGCAGACACCTGTCAGCGAGATTAATTACACCGCCGTACCTGCAACGAATGGTGAGAAATGTGTGTTTCCAGCGTCCAGCAGACACTCGGTCCGGGATGTAAACATGTGAACAACACCCAGACGAGCAGATGCATCCTGGTAATGCGAGCGAGGAAATAAACAGAACATGCCCACAGCTGTCAGCCGGGCTCTTTGTCCTCATATCGGGCCGCAGGTGGGCCCGAACACATGCATTCATCAAAACGTGCTGCCATCGATACGCTTTATTACAGCGATGCATCACGAGGTGGACGTTTACCAAATGACCAGAGGCGAGTCCGCCTGGACTTCTGTGTCTGAACCTCTCTAAAAAGGTCAAAGGTCACTTGTTTTGCATCAGTCTTGACACAGGGTACTTCTCATATGTTATAGTTTGGATTCCTAAAGCTTTTTCTATCCCATCATTCAAGGGTGGGTTTCACGATAACCCTCCTGTTATCCTCAGATTGAAACTACTGTACCAACATGTATGTCTCTGGTGCTTTAGGTATCTTAGTTGACTACCCCCCCCCCCCCCCCCCCCACAGACCCCACATCCAGAATTATCTTAGTTAACTACCTAAATAACCATTTAAATAAAACATTACCCCCCCCCCACAGACCTCTTTACACATCCATAATTCCTATGACTATCGACAAATATATAAATCACCATCAAATCTCACTGACTGATCTTTTCGATGTTGTTAAAGGAGCAGTAACTAAAGCAGAGGGTCGTTTTTACAATCATACATTTGCATGTAATAGTCACCTCAATATCATCCTACACAATCAACACAAATATGTGTAAAATATTGACATTTGTATATGTTTTATACGACTAAAACAGCCTGGGGAACACCGATGCGTACAAAGTGCGTACAGGACATTTAAAAAAGATCTTCCAGTTTATGTTTCCCCGTTAGTTAACCTTTTCTTTTAGATACGATAATAGGAGGGATAATTGACATTGCACTGCGTTCAATCTGAATTTACTTTAAAATGAAAACATCTATATTGATTCTGACTTGTTCTACTTCCAGCTCACAGGTGTATCATTGCTCTGAGAAACAATATTATTAATCTTCCCCTTTTAGAAGGGAAGATAAAGTCAATTGTTCTGGGCGTGTCATTTTCGAAACAGGCTCAAGGCTCAACGGGTTAAAAGCAGAAGTAGCAAACAAATAAAATGAGTCTGCTGAAACATTTTATGTCGTAGAATCTGTAGCTTGTGTTAACCACGTTATTTCAGATTCAGAACACCATTGACTTCAAGAGGAGGGAAGTGCTTTAATGCTCATTTATAGGTTTAGACGCATTTCTGCCCCAATATGAAATACTGATGTCTGCCTGGTTCGAATCAAGCGTTATTGCTGAGTTGTGATTTATTGAGTGTTAAAATGCGTATTAACCCTCCTGTTGTCTTCGCCCCCCCCCTTACTTTGGTGTCCGCGGTCAAATCTGACCGGTCCCGTTTTAACTGCTATTACATGAACACAAAAACCATGAATCATCACCACATTTCATTCTACACCCTTTCAAACTGTACATGTTGTATCAGAGTACTGGTACACATGAAGAACTGCAGTACATATACAAAGAACAGACACTGAACATGTACTGCGTGTGCCAGGTGATCCATGTGGGGGGAGGGGCACATAAGAGCGGGACATGTGTCAAATTGTTCTGTGTGTGTGTGTGTGTGTGTGTGTGTGTGTGTGTGTGTGTGTGTGTGTGTGTGTGTGTGTGTGTGTGTGTGTGTGTGAGAGTGTGTGTGTGTGTGTGTGTGTTTGCGTGTGCCAGGTGTGATTCATGTGGGGAATTGGGCACATAAGAGCGGGAAATGTGTGAAATTGTTCTGTGTGTGTGTTTGTCTGAGTGCCAGGTGTGATCCATGTTGGGGGATGGGCACATAAGGGGGGGGAACACCTCTAGAGTGTGTGTGTGTGTGTGTGTGTGTGTGTGTGTGTGTGTGTGTGTGTGTGTGTGTGTGTGTGTGTGTGTGTGTGTGTGTGTGTGTGTGTTCTTTAAGGCGACCTGGAACACCATGGCTGTCACAAAGTTGACTAAATCCACAACTCAATGAAAGTGTTGATCAGCATTGCACATGTTGAAATGTCTCCTGTGAAGGACGCCATGACGCCTTGATGCAATCGAATGTAAAACTAAAAAGTTATGATTGATGAAAGCAGTAAATCAGATTTGACCCGAAGACAACACGAGGGTTAAAGTTCTTTTACTCTTTATTATTTACCTACCTTTGTTTGATGGGGTTTTATATGTAAGTTGTTGCATCGGCTCAGTTGTCTCGTGCCTTATCTGTCGGAGAGAAACCATGATTTATTTTATTATATTCGGGTCATCATACATTTCACCTCCTGAGGGGGATTTATTGTTTTTGTTTTTAACTTGTGATGTGTCATTTTGTAAAGCACTTTGAGCTGCATGTGTTGTATGAAAAGCTTTATTATTATTATAAAAGTATGAAAACCACTCAAGCTAAAAGGGGTCAGGGGTCCTCAATGCTCGGAAGAAAAGTGCCGTATCACTGTGACACATTCAGGATGGGTTTGTCATATAATATTAAGAGTATAGAGAAATCTTTTTTCTCCCACGACGCTTTTCCAACAAGTCTGCTTTACGCCTCAAGGCTGCACTCCTCAGAGGATGATATTGCTTGACCTGTTACATCTTCGGAGACAGAGTCGTGAGCTGCTGAAAGGACTTTATTAGAAAACTGAGAAATCAGAGGTTTGAACATCGGGAGGATTAACCGTTAACCAGCCAGCTGTAGGGTTTCATCGGACTGTTGAAGATCCTTCGTCCACTTTGCCAACCTGGACTAAGGACTTTAAAAGGACTTTGTTTCTTCAGTGTGGCTTTATCAAAGCATGTCAGGGTTACTCGGATTCAGATAGTCAACGATCCTGGGATGGGACGATGGACTTTAAATCACTTTTGGATAAGATCAAAGGATTTGTAAGTTCTTCAGTTTGGCAGGAAGGGAGGAAGTACTACACTACAACAACTTTAAATCTTACCGAGTATATTTGTCTAATATCTAGTCAGAATATGTCTTTACACTTGCTATAAGACATAATAACTTCAGGAGTAACACTGCAGTGAGATATCGGGTCTTGTTTTTAGACAATGCATCATCTTGCTGAGTCAAAGCATCTTATTTTGACTTGTATCTCGGATGAAACTTGTTTTTTTCCCATCAGAAAACAGAACTCTTTTGAGCATCTGCGGATTATATTGTAACTAGGGCTGTCAAGTCGCGTTAACGCAAACAAATAATTTACGCCACTAATTATTTTAACGGGATTAACGCATGTGTATTTTTTGTCCTCGGCCGCCCCGTAGCTTCAGAGCGCAACGAGTTTAAAATACCGTCTACAAGCTGATGCTGACAGCCCCGCTCCTGCCGCCCGCTTGCAGCAGACTACACTTCCACGCTCACCGGCAGGCACCGACTGGCCATCTGGAGGACCGGGAGGGTGTGTGTATGTGTGGCCCGAGCGAGCGAGAGACCTTACGTGTTGTTGTTAGCATCTGGTGCTAGCTGCGCTAACGGATATAAGGAGCTGTTTAAATGAAAACAGAGGAGCGACATTTTGTGGAGCACTTGACTTGATGCAGGAAACCAGACAGCGGGACATTGTACCAAAAGTCAGCACACTCAGCACGGATAGTGCAACATGATTGCAGCGTCCAGGCAGCTCCCGTTCGAGCATATGCCTTGAGCTGCACGTAGCTCCAACGATCTCACAGACAGACAGACAGACAGACAGACAGACAGACAGACAGACAGACAGACAGACAGACAGACAGACAGACAGACAGACAGACAGACAGACAGACAGACAGACAGACAGACAGACAGACAGACAGACAGACAGACAGACAGACAGACAGACAGACAAACAGACAGACAGACAGACAGACAGACAGACAGACAGACAGACAGACAGACAGACAGACAGACAGACAGACAGACAGACAGACAGACAGACAGACAGACAGACAGACAGACAGACAGACAGACAGACAGACAGACAGACAGACAGACAGACAGACAGACAGACAGACAGACAGACAGACAGACACACACACACACACACACACACACACACACACACACACCACACACACACACACACACACACACACACACACACACACACACACACACACACACACACACACACACACACACACACACACACCATTTGTATTGTATGAGAGGTTCTAGGTTGAATTGAGGCGAATATTTGTAATGTTCAGAGGTTGTTGTGTTTAATATTCAGGAGAATATTTGTCATTGTTCAAATGATAATAAACATTAGCATAAAGCATATTTGTCCACTCATATGTTGATAAGAGTATTAAAAACTTGAAAAATATCCCTCTAAGGTACATTTAGAACAGATCAAAAATGTGCGATTAATTTGCGATTAATCGCGATTAAATATTTTAATCGACTGACAGCCCTAATTGTAACACAACATTTCCTGATTCTGGTAAGATATAGTTCAAAATAAGTTTTCCAGCTAATTACAAGATATGATTGATCTTATTTCAAGAAATCTTACCAAGCTAATTTCCACTTTTTCTTTTCAATGTTTGTTATTTCAGTTGAAAACACGCTGGTTTCATCATTTGTTCAACTTGTTTTTGGAGCAGCATCTCTCTCAACACAGCTCTTTAACACATTATGATGCTTTCATGAATTAGTATAAGTGATCAAGTAGTTAATGATTTGTGCTTTGAATGCTTGCCTGGCTAAATTCTGCCAACAAATTTGATACAACTTATATTCTTTTTAATCTATATTAAGATTGTACTTTTAAAAGTAAAGTATACAACATCTGTCAAGGTTCCCATTGATTTCTCCGTCGACTACACGTACCCCAGACCCTTTGGACCTTTTGACAAATCCCAACAACGTTACAAAGCCCCAGAGGGTGGGAAGTAGTGGAGTACAAATACATGACTTAAGTACATTGTTCTGGTATCAGTACATAACTCCACTACTTATTTTTCTGGCGACTTTTTACTTTTACTTCTTACATGTTGAACCCAAATACCTGTACTTTCTACTTCTTTCATGTTGAACACAAATACCTGTACTTTCTACTTCTTTCATGTTGAACACAAATACCTGTACTTTCTACTTCTTTCATGTTGAACACAAATACCTGTACTTTCTACTTCTCTCATGTTGAACCCAAATACCTGTACTTTCTACTTCTCACATGTTGAACCCAAATACCTTTACTTTCTACTTCTCACATGTTGAACCCAAATACCTGTACTTTCTACTTCTTTCATGTTGAACACAAATACCTGTACTTTCTACTTCTTACATGTTGAACTCAAATACCTGTACTTTCTACTTCTCACATGTTGAACACAAATACCTGTACTTTCTACTTCTTACATGTTGAACTCAAATACCTGTACTTTCTACTTCTCACATGTTGAACTCAAATACCTGTACTTTCTACTTCTCACATGTTGAACTCAAATACCTGTACTTTCTACTTCTCACATGTTGAACTCAAATACCTGTACTTTCTACTTCTCACATGTTGAACTCAAATACCTGTACTTTCTACTTCTCACATGTTAAACCCAAATACCTGTACTTTCTACTTCTTACATGTTGAACTCAAATACCTGTGCCTATTGATTTGAACACGATCCGTGTATCCATCACTTCCTGGTCTTCTCTAAAGAAGACGGACCAATGGAAACGTTGTCATGTTGCCGTTGGTCACCATGGAAACATTCATTAGCTAACAATGACATTATTGTTCTATTGATATAAAGGGAGGTCAGGTACTCTTTAAAGCAGCTGCTAGCTATGGGTACTTTCTACTGAAGTACACTTCAAAGCCTCTTTACTTTGACTTGAGGAAAGAAGCTTAGTCAGTACTTCTACTTTTACCAGAGTATCTTTAAACATGATTATCTGTACTTCTACTTAAAGGATGTGTCGACTTTTACCATCTCCGACAGCTCGAGACTTAAGAAATGAGTGTGAGCGTTGAGAGCGTTGCATCATCCGTGCCCCCAGCGCTCAGCAGACGTCTCAGAAGGAGGCAGGGCGGCAGCCGCTGTGTGTCGGACTGATTGTCTGAAGACTTGATGTGCGCTGACAGTTGGAAACAGGACAGTACTCATTCTGAAGAGTTGGCAAAGACGTGTGTAGACCAATGTATGTTGCATACACGTGAAAAAAAGAGAATGTCCTTACATTCAAGAATCTAGATTTGGATGACGTCTTTTTTTTAAATCAAGATAACTTTTGGCATTTCAGGCAGGATAGACTTCTGTAAAGACCAGTGTGTGTGTGCCAACACCATAAAATAAAAAGAGTCCCTTAAAATGTCCTTTTCCAAATAACTTAATTTGGATAATTTCAGATAATTTGAAGGATGGTAAGATTTAGAAAATAAATGTCGTTAGAATCATGTTTTTGTTGTTGTGTTTTGTGCATTCAGGATATAATTATGTGTGTGTAGACAAGTGTGTGGCTTAAACATTAACAATATGTGTCCTTACATTCAATATTTCCTTTTCCAAATATTTAAAATTGGATTATGCCCAATAATTTGAAGGATTACATGATTTGGGAAAACAAATGACTTAAAATGTTACTTTATCCTGCAGTGGTTTGTGCATTTCCGGCAGGACACGTATTTCCCCTTCTCCCTGTCGGTTGTTCTTCCCTCAAAACAATCAACAGCAAACAGCTTTGGACAGATGCAAATCAGCTCATTAACTCCCTAACCTAAATCCATTCTGCAGCAGGAGACGCGAGCGGATTGGAGAAGAAGAGAGAGAAGGACAGGGAGGGGGGAAAGCAACTGCAACACAACAAACGGTCTGATAAAACATCTGCTGGATTCGCCCATCTGTGCCAAGCGGAGCGAGTGAGAGAGGGAGGGAGATTGAGAGGTGGTGGGCGAGGAGAAGAGAAAAGAGGAGGAGGAGGAGATGGAGGCATCGTGCCCACGTCAACAAGTGCCAGGGATTGTTTTTTTGGGGGTTGAAATGCAGGATAATGAAGGCGGGGGCCGGGCGGAAATCCACGGCTAACGCTAAATCCCTCAGGAAACAATTAAAGTGCCATTGTTTCTCAGGGCCAGCTCACGTTTTCTTTTTATTTCTGTCTCTCTTTTCAGATGATATTCTCTCCTGAAAAAAATACCCGGTGTTTTCTTCTTGTCCTCTCTTTCACAGGGATTTAGCGATTTATACGCCGGAGGCTCTGCTCTGTTGATCAGATGTGAGTCTCCAACGCTCCACCACCTCACTTTTTTGTATGTCTTGTAAATGCTTAGATTAAAAGAAGAAGAAGGCTTCTGGGTCAGCGGGGGACATGATGTCTGCCTGATTATCGTTGAATTGGGAGAGATTATCCTTATCCTTATTATGCTACAAAGAGATTATCGCATTGCGCCTGCACGGAAAGACTACAGGCGGAGTTTTTCAAGGCCATACAGAAACAAACAGACATAGATATCAGCGGCTGAGAGGACTTCTAAGGTTCAGTTCCAATTTAAAAGGACAATGTTGGAAACAACGTGACAGACGGGTGGAAACAGTTACACCTCCGCACAGGGGAGGACTGTTGGCATTTAATCCGACTTCCCGAGTCAGGAGTCTCCAGATGCGTTTTTGAAAGCTGGATTCGTGATTACTGCTCAGCATCAACCATTCGTTGTTTGGCTGGGATCATTAAAAAGCTACATTTTCTCAGAATATGCAACTTTAGATTTTCCCTGAAATGCAACGACGCATATTTAAGTAAATACTCCGCTTCTCTTTCAAGATTCAAGGCTGTTATTGTCCTTCGTACAGAGCTAAAGTGTAGTTATGTTGATGAACATGTGAGGTCAAAGGCTCCTCCAACAGTGCAACAGAATAAAACAGATAAAATCGTGCAATAAAATAGAATAGAAGTAGTGCCATAAGATTTTATTTACATAGATATCCTTTCGTTGGCTTTCACAACAAATGTTGGTGAGATGCAAAGGACATATCAATTCAAATTATCTTTGACCATAAACACACCTTTACGGCGAAAACAGACCTGTAGTTTAGTCCTTATTCTTAACACTCACAAAGTAGACCAACCAGTTTGAAACTGTGAAAACCATGAAAAGATCAAAATGACCTTTAGTTTAAGTCTTTTTCTTGTTACTCCCCTCGCTGTGGGACGATCTTCAAGCACGAAGTATGTGTTGTTTCAAATGCATTTTATGTCAAGACTATTTTGAAGGGTTTACAACTAATCTTACATGGAATTTACTTAAAGGTGGGGAAGGTAAGAATGGAGAAACCAGCTCGAGTGCGCTAGAATTTGAAAGTACGCAGCTGAAGAAAATCTGCCCCTTCCTTCAGACTTCCTCTCAGAGCCCCTCCTCCAACACACATGAACGCGCACATGACCAATGAGGGCACGAGGTAAGTTTGTGCCCCGATGGAAGGCTGACAGGCAGGTAGGCCATCCAGTTACTTTAGCCGGCTCAGATGATTGGTCGTGCAACTCGATTTTGACAGGATAACAACTGGTGACTTCTAGAATTGTGTGAGTAACATTCTGTCTTTAGACTTCTCTGTTTCAGTACTCTGTATCAATGCTCTGTAGTTGATCTGACTGAAATTGTGATTTGCGGGTGAAAGGACCGTCCTTATTTCAGCAGAGCGGAAACGGTGGAAATCCAAACACCATGACGACCTCCTAACTTATCAGGCTCTCCTCTCCTCTTTCTCTGCTTCGATCTCTCAGGCAAAAAGCACCTTCTTTCAAGATAAGATCCAATCTTCCAATCCTAAAAAACTATTTTCCATCTTCTCCTCCCTCTTGGACCCTCCCAAAGCCCCTTCCCCCTCCTCCCTTCTGTCAAGCGACTTTGTTAACCACTTTGAAAAAAAGGTTGATGATATTCGCTTTTCTTTTTCTGACTCACCTCTACTCACCGCTGGGTCACCAGACCCTCCTTCCACCGGCACACTAACCTCCTTTCCCCCTCTCTCTCCAAGTGAGGTTCTTACCCTCATTACCTCTGCCCGCCCTACCACCTGTCCTCTGGACCCGATCCCTTTAAACCTCCTTCAGACTATCGCTCCTGATATTCTACCATTTCTCACCCATTTCATCAACACTTCTCTAACTTCTGGTCACTTTCCAAACAGTCTCAAGGAGGCGAGAGTAAACCCTCTCCTAAAGAAAACCTCTCTCAACCCGTCTGATGTTATAAACTACAGGCCTGTCTCTCTCCTCCCGTTCCTGTCTAAAACACTTGAACGCGCTGTCTTTAAACAACTCTCCTGCTATCTCCATCAGAACAACCTTCTGGATCCGCACCAGTGTGGTTTCAAGGCAGGTCACTCCACAGAAACTGCCCTCCTTGCTGTCACTGAAGAACTGCACACTGCTAAAGCAGCCTCCCTCTCCTCGGTCATCATCCTGTTGGACCTGTCTGCTGCATTCGACACGGTGAACCATCAGATCCTCCTTCGCACTCTCCAAGAACTTGGAGTTTCAGGCTCTGCACTTTCCCTCCTCACCTCATACCTCAAAGACCGCACCTACAGGGTTACATGGAGAGGGTCAGAGTCCGACCCTTGTCAATTAACTACAGGGGTCCCTCAGGGCTCTGTTCTTGGTCCTCTCCTCTTCTCCCTGTACACAAACTCGCTCGGATCAGTCATTAGCCCGCATGGTTTTTCATACCACTGCTACGCTGACGACACCCAACTAATCCTGTCCTCTCCCCGCTCAGAGACCCAGGTCGTCGCAGGCATCTCTGCTTGTCTAGCTGACATCTCTCAGTGGATGTCCGCTCATCACCTCGAGCTCAACCTTGACAAAACTGAACTGCTTTTCCTTCCGGGAAAACATTGTCCCACTCTTGACCTGACTATCAACATCGGCACCTCTGTTGTCTCCCCGACCCAGACTGCAAGGAATCTGGGTGTGACCCTAGATAACAACCTGTCCTTCACTGCAAACATCGCTGCTACAACCCGCTGCTGCAGATACACGCTTTACAACATCAGGAAGATACGTCCCCAGCTGACCCAGAAAGCCACGCAGGTTCTGGTCCAGGCTCTCGTCATCTCACGCCTAGACCACTGCAACTCCCTCCTGGCTGGTCTACCTGCATGTGCCATCCGACCTCTGCAGCTCATCCAGAATGCAGCGGCTCGTCTGGTCTTCAACCTTCCTAAATTCTCCCACACCACGCCGCTCCTCCGCTCCCTCCACTGGCTTCCAGTAACTGCTAGAATCCACTTCAAGACACTGGTGCTTGCGTACCATGCTGCGAATGGATCTGGCCCTTCCTACATCCAGGACATGGTTAAACCGTACACCCCAGCACGTGCACTCCGCTCTGCATCAGCCAAACGACTCGCTGCACCCTCACTGCGAGGGGGACCTAAGTTCCCATCAGCAAAAACACGTGGGTTTGCTATCCTGGCTCCAAGATGGTGGAATGAGCTCCCCATTGACATCAGGACAGCAGAAAGCTCACACACCTTCCAGACTGAAAACTCATCTCTTTAGACTCCACTTCGAGCGATAGAACTACTAACAAAGCACTTATATACTAACAAAGGACTGGCTTACCTAAAGCCAGTTGAGTAGCACTTGAAATGTTTGGCTCTATGAAACCTGATGTACTTTATGATTCTGTTTTCTTCAAGGTTGTATTTTGTTGGTCGAACGCACTTATTGTAAGTCGCTTTGGATAAAAGCATCAGCTAAATGTAATGTAATGTCGTGCTTGTTACAGTATTACGGCTTCCACAGATGACATTTCATTATGTATTTATTGTCAAAGCACTTAAGATATTCATTGTTATCGGGATGTTAAGAGCATTCCATGGAATATAACAAGAAGTGTTTCTGAAGTGAATTACCTACCCTACCTTTAACAAATGTATTTTAAAATGTTCAGGCTGTACATTTAGCATTTATTGTATGTTATTGGCTATTCTGGAAAATAACTAAAATATTTATAACTATGAAATTAGACATTATTTGAACTAAAATAACCATGATATGCTCTGGGGGATACTCGTAAGTCAGTATGGAGGAATGATGGAGCAGTGATTACATGTTCTTCAACGCTTGAGTCACAGCTGGCTGCAAGCAGATTAATGAGAAAAACCCTGTGTGTGTGTGTGTGTGTGTGTGTGTGTGTGTGTGTGTGTGTGTGTGTGTGTGTGTGTGTGTGTGTGTGTGTGTGTGTGTGTGTGTGTGTGTGTGTGTGTGTACATGAACATACATGTAGAGAGGCTACCGTTTTCTCTCCACACGTCCATCAGAGCAGCTCATCCATGACGTGCACCGCTAATCCTGAACTGTGCTAAATCGCATTAGCATCAGCGTTTAATTAGCTGTTTGTTGCCGACACAAGAACCTGACTGTCACCCACCAACACATCTGGTAATACATCATTTTTCTCCAAGGATGAAAGATATTATTCCCCCAAAAGACACAAAAAGAAACAATGGATTTATCAGGATTGTGGCTACGACTATGGACCAAGAGATACATGATAGCACTACAGCGTTAGTTTAGACACTGTTGGTCAATAGGATAAAGAAATTATCTAATAAATATCGCTATGAAACCTTCCTTGTTGACCTTGTTGTTACATTAATGAAGACAATTGTTTTTTGCATAACACGTTTTCTGAAAACACATGTCTTAATGTGCAAATGAGACCTTATTTAATGCTAATGCCGTTGTCGTGATCAGAGTTTTTGTATTTATAGTTTCTTATTTTCTTTTGAAATATTTTCCTTCTTGTCTGTTTTAACTTCCTGTGTTTTAGTCTGATTGCCCTTTTGATTCTGCCTGCCCTCCCCAGCTGTGTCTTGTCTTGTGATTGGTCTTATTCAGTCTTGTCCGTCAGTTTCTTGTCATTGTTTCCCTAGTTTTGGCTCCTGGAGTTTTGTTTGTTTGTTCTGGATTGTTGTCGTTATTCTGTGATGACATCTGACGTCAAAGGAATCATTGGAAACGTTGCCGAAACAGTCCCGAAGCCTTTGATAGAAACGTTGTTGTCAGAAATATCCTGGTGAAGCCATATTTCCATGAGTGCGTTAAACTTCCCTCCAGATATGTTTTCAGACTCGTAGCTAACGCCGCTAGCTTGTTCATTATTAGCCAGTGATCTTACGTTGCCATTAAGAGAGGGGGGATACTCGGCTTATATCTAATTTCCATAAGTCTGGAATCAGCGCTCGTCTTACTTCTCTTTGGGTTACCCAGAATCCTCTGTGTTCTTTACCCAGATGTCAGTGGGGATGTTTTTCTGACCACCATGCTAGTTAGCTTTAGTGCTTTCAGCAGTCTAAGCTGCCACATTGGGTTAACTGAACGACGAAAAAACGTACAAAGATATTTTAGAAAGTTTAGAGAGGGCACAGCTTTCTAAGTTACTAATAGACAGAGATGGCAAAAGTACACACATCCTTTACTCAAGTAGAAGTACAGATACTCGTGTGGAAAAATACTCTGGTGAAAGTAGAAGTACTGACTAAACTTCTTTACTCAAGTCAAAGTAAAGAGGCTTTGAAATGTACTTCAGTAAAAAGTACCCATAGGTAGCAGCTGTTTTAAAGAGTACCTGACCTCCCTTTATATCAATAGAACAATAATGTCATTGTTAGCTAATGAATGTTTCCATGCTGAACAACGGCAACATGACAACGTTTCCATTGGTCCCTCTTCTTAGAGAAGACCAGGAAGTGATGGATACACGGATCGTGTCAAATCAATATGCACGCAATGACTCTAAAGAATAATGACCACCACCAAACACACATTCAGACTAAAGGAACCAGCTGTTTGGGAAATGAGAGAAGTAGAAAGTACAGGTATTTCTGTTCAACATGTGAGAAGTAGAAAGTACAGGTATTTTAGTTCAACATGTGAGAAGTAGAAAGTACAGGTATTTGAGTTCAACATGAGAGAAGTAGAAAGTACAGGTATTTGTGTTCAACATGTAAGAAGTAGAAAGTACAGGTATTTGTGTTCAACATGTAAGAAGTAGAAAGTACAGGTATTTGGGTTCCAACATGTTAGAAGTAGAAAGTACAGGTATTGGGTTCAACATGTAAGAAGTAGAAAAGTACAGGTATTTGAGTTCAACATGTAAGAAGTAGAAAGTACAGGATTTGAGCTCCAACATGTAAGAAGTAGGAAGTACAGGTATTTGTGTTCAACATGTAAGAAGTAGAAAGTACAGATATTTGGGTTCAACATGTAAGAAGTAGAAAGTACAGATATTTGGGTTCAACATGTAAGAAGTAGAAAGTACAGGTATTTGGGTTCAACATGTAAGAAGTAGAAAGTACAGGTATTTGAGTTCAACATGTAAAGAGTAGAAAGTACAGGGATTTGAGTTCAACATGTAAGAAGTAGAAAGTACAGGTATTTGGTCAACATGTAAGAAGTAGAAAGTACAGGTATTTGTGTTCAACATGTAAGAAGTAGAAAGTACAGGTATTTGGGTTCAACATGTAAGAAGTAGAAAGTACAGGTATTTGTGTTCACATGTGAGAAGTAGAAAGTACAGGTATTTGTGTTCAAAATGTAAGAAAGTAGAAAGTACAGGTTTTGTGTTCAACATGTAGAAGTAGAAAGTACAGGTATTTGAGTTCAACATGTAGAAGTAGAAAGTACAGGTATTTGAGTTGAACATGTAAGAAGTAGAAAGTACAGGTCTTTGTGTTCAACATGTAAGAAGTAGAAAGTACAGGTATTTGAGTTCAACATGTAAGAAGTAGAAAGTACAGGTATTTGAGTTCAACATGAGAGAAGCTAGAAAGACATGTATTTGATGTTCAACATGTAAGAAGTAGAAAGTACAGGTATTTGAGTTCAACATGAGAGAAGTAGAAAGTACAGGTATTTGTGTTCAACCATGTGAGAAGTAGAAAGTACAGGTATTTGGGTTCAACATGTAAGAAGTAGAAAGTACAGGTATTTGGGTTCAACATGTAAGAAGTAGAAAGTACAGGTATTTGTGTTCAACATGTAAAGAAGTAGAAAGTACAGGTATTTGGGTTCAACATGTAAGAAGTAGAAAGTACAGGTATTTGGGTTCAACATGTAAAGAAGTAGAAAGTACAGGTATTTGGGTTTCAACATGTAAGAAGTAGAAAGTACAGGTATTTGGGTTCAACATGTAAAGAAGTAGAAAGTACAGGTATTTGGGTTCAACATGTAAGAAGTAGAACGTACAGGTATTTGGAGTTCAACATGTAAAGAAGTAGAAAGTACAGGTATTTGGTTCAACATGTAAGAAGTAGAAAGTACAGGTATTGTGTTCAACATGTAAGAAGTAGAAAGTACAGGTATTTGAGTTCAACATGTAAGAAGTAGAAAGTACAGGTATTTGAGTTCAACATGTAAGAAGTAGAAAGTACAGGTATTTGGTTCAACATGTAAGAAGTAGAAAGTACAGGTATTTGGTTCAACATGTAAGAAGTAGAAAGTACAGGTATTTGGTTCAACATGTAAGAAGTAGAAAGTACAGGTATTTGGTTCAACATGTAAGAAGTAGAAAGTACAGGTATTTGGTTCAACATGTAAGAATTAGAAAGTACAGGTATTTGAGTTCAACATGTAAGAAGTAGAAAGTACAGGTATTTGTGTTCAACATGTAAGAAGTAGAAAGTACAGGTATTTGTGTTCAAAATGTAAGATACTGTGTACTGATGCCAGAAAAATGTACCTAAGTACAGTAACAAAGTATTTGTAC